>NC_088643.1:88080038-88207538 GCF_964019385.1 Sycon ciliatum
CCAGTTGTGAACACAACTTAAGGCTGCTGCTGCTGCTGCTCACACACTGAGTACATTCGATTTTGCCCGAGAATCGATTTTGAATCCATTCATGAATCGGCCCTGGCTATTCTCATCGCCCGATGTGAATAGGATGAATCGATTATGAACCGTTTCCAGGGCTGACATAATATCGAACGATGAGATACCATTCATGAATCGATTCATGGCTGCAGCTCAGGCGCATACGCAGGGTCGGTGGGAGGGGGGTTACATAGGGTTCGTTGTAGTAAAAGCTACGTCACGTCAACCAACTCTCGCGCACGTCGCATGTTTCAGCGCATGCGCAGTGCATGAAGACGTCAAGTAGTCGTAGAATCTGCGACTTGACGACTCGTTGACAGCACGGCGCGACGCCCACGAGCAGCGCAGGGCAACAAAAGATGAAAAAATCGTTCAGTCCGCTGACAGAAAGGGGGGGGGGGGGTTCGTCCGAACCCTGTGGACCCCCCCCCCCCCCCCCCCTGGGTACGCGCCTGGGCAGTAGTCGAACGCACCCATTGAGCAAGGATACTGCTCATACATTTGCTTTTGCAATACTGTCATACAGTGTACAAAGCAATGTAGCACACTAAGCACAGCCCTTCACTCAACACTGTAGAGTGCAGTCAGTGGGTAAACAGTACGCCAGCAGTGGGAGAACAGTAAGCGAAAATAACCCCCGCAGAGCAGCTTTTTGACACGTGATGTTATCATTGATGCGATGGCCAACATGTAAACTGCAACCATGTACAGTAGGTATCGGTTATAGCGTGGGTGTTTGAAAAACGACTTTCTATTCTTATTTCCGATATTTCTTACACACGATAAATCGATACACACGATAAATCAAGTGTGGCATATCACATACAATGTCACCAATAATGTTTATAACTTACGCCGAAGGTTCCATGCGTAAGATCCGAGAGCAAGCTCTACCCATGTCAGACCTACCAGCAACTTTCACACAATACGCAGACGACACCACTGCCTATCAGAACGAGCGATCATCTGTGGAAGAAACCGTCCGTGTGTGTGAACCCGTTTTCTCGGATGACAATCTGAAGCTTAACGTGGCAAAAACTCAATATTTCACTGTGACCAAGGAAGATGTGTGCCAGGCAGGCACAGTGAGTTGGTCAAAGACCATGATTGAGATACGAGAGGTACCTGGTTCAAGTCCTGCCTGGGAGCGGTTTTTCCAGCCGTGCTGCTACCCACAGTCAACTGGGAACTTGTGGCCAGGCACAAGGGGTACATGGATGCAGCTAATGGGGTCGCTTTCGGCACTTGTGCCAGTGGTTGTGAGACTTACCCACTCACCCCCACCGTTAGGCGCTGCATCTGCCGCTAGGGTTTATCGGGTGTTAGCGGCCGTCGTGAGTTCCCTTCGGGAACGGATACGATAATTTACTTTATTTTACTTTAAGGAAGATGATTCCTGGAAATCGGTGAAGCTGCTGGGGAGTATGCTAGGCACAGCAGAAGACATAGCAGCCAGAGTGTCTGCTGCAAATCGGGCATTTGCAAGCATTCCATGGAAACACCACAACCTGAATTCCAGGCTGTGTATGTTTTCCTGCCTGATATTGCCTGTCTTGCTGTACAATTGTGCGCTTTGGACCTTATCGCAAACATTAACCGACGTCGTCAATGTATGGCACCGGAAGAAACTACGTACCATCATTGGTATCACGTACCCACAACGAATCTCGAACACAGCGCTGTAGGCCAGAACCGAGCAGACCCCACTATCCCAAGTCTGCAGGCAACGGAGACTGCTGTGGTTCGGCCATGTAGTGAGGGAAGGCGAAGAATCGTCCTCTTTCCAAGCCCTCCTAATGTCAATCAACACAACAGACATACGACAACGAGGACGACCACGTCTGAGATGGATCGACGTTGTCAAGAAAGACTTACAATGCATTAATCTGCCGTTTCTGGATGCTGTGCAATCTGCTTCTGATAGAGCTGCTTGGCTCGAAATTGTTAACAGATGCGTTGACCTCATGCAATGAGTGATATGCGAACTGTCATTATTATTATTATTATTGACTGGTTTTGAGGGAAAGAGACAAACGGGAAACGTCTGAAGAAAAAATTGACTGTCACCACCAGGACTCGAACCAGAGACCCTCGCTTGTAGCCAGCGATGCTCTAACCGCTGAGCTATGGTGTAGTCGTCATCCAAGCAGAGACCGTTCAACGTTTTCTTCAGACTTCGTAACTCACACTTCCTGTGAATCCACACATTTATTACTATTATTATTATTATTATTATATCACATACATGTGCGCAGGGGCAGGAAGATCATCGTACATGATGACAGTACTTCTATGCATAGGGCTGGTCATAGTCCCATAGTCTTACCATGTGGCTATGCAAAATGAGTTACATGACCACAACAGTTGAATCTGCAGCACTACGACGCAACGAGAGTCAGATCAGAACGGAATTGGACAGATGTTATTACTACAGGCGATACAATTTGTACTAATCTGGCATGTTTCGCTACACAAAGTCCATTCTTAGGACCGATATATTCTATTATGGGATAAAATTGCTTGTAAGAATAAATGTGCACTTGAAATCCATGTTATGATTATGAAAACATGAGAGTTCATTCTTGTAGGCAGTATATTCTTTTACACGACCACACTATAACCGATACGCACTGTACATGTACTACATTGTACTTGTATCTTGATCAGAAAACAAAAAAAAAACATCTATCATGACATCGTACCTGGTGTTGATGCCAGCCAGCTTGATGTCATTGAGGAACAAAGAACGAGTAGACCCCACGTGGCTTATTCCAAGAAATACAGCGTTTTTGGTCTCTTTTATTTCTCTCAAAAACTTGATGAGCATACAATGATAAAGTGCAGTATGAAATGCAAGACGAATAAATTGCGTGAGGAACTTGGCTACACACACACACACAATAACATTGTACATATCCGCATAACGAGCACAGGGATGGAGAGAGGTAGAGAGGCCTCTTTAGACAGTTTACAAGCTACATGTATATCGTGTATAGAAGGACAAGCTAAAATATAAATGCACGGTTTCTTTTAAACTTCTGGATATGGCTGCAGGACTGATTAGAAGGAAACACCAACAAGACTGCGAACAGTGGAAGGAATCAACAGGAGCCCAGTGGAATGTTCAAGATACGACGACATTGCCATATTTTATTCCGTTTCCTTGCTAGTCCAGTGAGCAGCCACTAGCATTCATTTCCTTGTGAATTCTTGTTCACGTCGAAGTGGCATTGTTTTTCACTGCTCTCTTATAGGAACCTTTCAGAATTACACACCGATAGGCATTCAATTCATAATAACGTTATTGGTGGCTGTTGCCATTAGTTGTTCATAACAATGATGATGTATTCCGCTGTTAGTTACTGGTTGTGTATCGTATGTTTCACTAGCATAAGACCCATGCCAAGGCCATCCCCATACTAGCACACTACATTCCATTGAATTCTGAAGGAAATAATGAAGTTGTGTTGTGTTGTGTTCGGCTTTGCAGTAGCAGCTCCAAGGCACACACTGTACACACGACTATGTGCTCTGTGCTCTGTGAAGAGTAGCAGTTGGCACAGGATGACGAGGAGGCAGGCGTGATTGCTGCGGGATGCATGGCAGCAGGTTGACTGGTGATGCTGCTGCTGCTGCTTCTGTGTTAGTTGGCATGCTGGTTCAGGTGAACCAAGAAAAAAAAACCAGAGAGCACCGGTGTGACTGCAATCACAGCCTTGCCCAGGGGCCACAGTTGTGCATGGCAATCTACAGCTGTTACTGCTGCTGCTCCTGCTGCTGCTGCTGCTGTTGTTGTTGGTCTGTAGAAGGTGATGTACACGGCGGACATAGTTCAGTATGGTGTTGTTGCAAGCTACCTGGTTGGCATTGCTAGACGCGCCCTGTGTAAAACATTGTACGTGACAAGGTAGTTGTTGTGAGGCAGGCCCACCTCCACACACGCACGCACACATGCAGTGGATGGGCATTATAGTAGTTTACTCCATGTCAAGTGTTGAGCACTCAGCTGCCGCGGATGTAGTTGGTGCACCTGGATTAGTACCGCTGGCCTTCGTTACTTGTTCAAGTTGCCTCGCACCACGTACTCATCATGGCGCCGGAGTGTGGTGGCATTGCTCCAGCAGTGTCGTAGGCATGGAGTTGCGGCGTGGCCATCACTTGCAACATCATTGTTGCTAGTTTTCTCAAGGGAAGGAAGGCATCTCAAGGGTGTATCGTGTTGTACAGCTCATGGTCACTTCGGACGAGTGTTGCTGGCTGTATGGTGCAAAGGAAAATCCAGCAACATTACACCGGGCTTGAAAACTTTGAAAAAAAACAGGAGATGAAATCCTCTGCTCTTCATATCATAATATTTTATATGATCATTTTTTTGTACGAAAATCTCGAAAACAGGCCACAGGTTTTAGCCTAGGAATATAATATTCTTCCATTGGAGAACAAAGCAGAGGGCAATAGCAGAGAAACATTCAGGAAATCTTCCAACGATGTAGGACCACAAGTGTAGTGTAACACTATAGTTACATGAACATGTACTGGCATTGCTAACACACCTGGATGCATACATCAGGCGTGTGAACGCTCATGTGGAATGCCACGGGTTCATCTTCAAGAATCGAAAAAGAAGGATGGCTGACTTCTCCCCCCCCCCCCCCCCGTATAGTAGTACTACAGCTGTGCTCAATGAAATCCCACCAATAAGTTAATGCACTGTATCCATGAAATCAGTGCATAGCCCAGTGGTCACAAGTGACTGTCTTGACCAGATTTCATTGAGCCAAACTGTGGTATTCATCTGCCAATCTCAGTCTAGAAAAAACCCACATGACCAATGCTGGTACTTACGTTCCGTTCTCGGAGAGGAGAACACGGCAGCAAGTCGAACTCCAGAGGACGCTGTGAACGACGAGCTAGCTGGACCGCTAGCAGCAGCAGCAGCAGCAGCAGCAGCACTGGCCTGTACAGAGCGTCGCTGCTGACTTATCATGGCTGAGGCTGACGATGGCTGCCTAATAGCACTGGATTAGAGAAAGAGGAAATGAATATGAGCGTCATCACTGCCAGCCTCACAAATAATGACAACTCGCGAATAACGACACTTTGCACATGCACGATTGAGGGTAGTTATTCGCAAGGTTGACTGACTGTAACTTCCAAATATACAAATCAATTCATCTGCCAGTGATCTGATCCAAACAGATGATGGATGCCATGCTCCTGTTTTGGCATCACATTAGCCAATCCTTACCTTCCAAGAGCAGAAGTTGAGAATGTCTGCATATCAAAACAGGAAACCAAGCACATAAACACATAAACACATGTACGCCGTCAGTCGTTAATCCATCACTTGATAACCCAGCGCCCTCAATAAACCAGCAGAACTTGCAGCACATTTGTGTGGTACCTCATAAACTAACCAAAGCCAGGTATTCCTGCTGTGCTGACCTACTTGTGATAAATACTCTGACTACTACACTGCTCTGAGCCACTTGGCAAGCCAGGCCATCTTGCGCCACACCATCAATGAGCATGCAGTCAATGTACAGTAAACATACAGTGTGGCACACACACACACATAAGGGACATACAGTGTGGTGTATCGGCATAGTGAACATGCAGTGTGGTGCACAGGCATAGTGAACATGAAGTGTGCAGGCATAATGAACATATAGTGCGACACACATGCAAAGTCAATACTGCCAGCAGAGTGTCCTATAATGACTACGTGATTGCACACTTACATCGGCCAGTAAGGATGAACGAGGTTCATGATAAACGTACACACCATTGACATTGCAGTGAACACGTCTGCCAGGAGAGAATGAGAGAGAGAGAGAGAGAGAGAGAGAGAGAGAGAGAGAGAGAGAGAGAGAGAGAGAGAGAGAGAGAGAGAGAGAGAGAGAGAGAGAGAGAGAGATAGATAGAGATAGAGAGTGAGAGAGAGTGAGAGAGAGAGAGTGAGAGTGAGAGAGAGAGAGAGACCAATCCATAATACTGTCCAGATCGTCACATGTGAAGATGCTCTATTTGATTTGGCTCGCTAAATGATTTAGCGAGCCAAATCAAATAGAGCATCTTCACATCACACACAACATTGTAGTAACAGCATTAAATTTAGGGAATTGTGTGTGAAGTCGCACCAACCTCTTCTTTAGCATATATTTTAGTACTCTCAATGTGTCAAGGATGGTAAAGTATTTGTCAATACTTGAGGACATCAACTGTGAGTATCGTGCTCACAGCTTGGCATCCTTGGTGAATTATCTATTCTCTATTGGTTCACATGCCAACGTTCTGAAAGAAAGCCTAATGCCACCCAGAATTAATTCGTTGTTTCGGGTCACCCGACCGACCGTCTTTTTTCACCCGGACGCAATTTTTAAATTGTTTTTATAGTGCATGCAAATGTACATCTACATGACTAGACTATGTACACACATGACCCTAATAATAGCAGTCCAGCTTTGGCCTCAGAAGCAGCCAAATGACAGGATGCAGCGCTTGGTGACGACGTTGTCTTCTATCTCCGATCCGCACTCGGTCCTGAAACACCATCAGCTCCACCACCGTGTCGCTCATTGACAGACGTTTTCAAGGTGAGAGCTGCTCGTCAGACTCGTTTGCTGGCGAGGCCAAGATCTGGTCCTGGAGGGGACCTGGGTCTGATGGGGCAATGGCTGCGCTGGATCGTCTACAGTCAGATTTGATCAACTGGCTTGATGGACAAAAGCTATTCGATATGCACGATTGTACATGTATGCACATGGCCGTAACCAAAATAAAAATAAAAAAATAAAAAAACCTGATCGACCCTGGTACGGATGAGTGAAGTGACCAGAAACAACGAATTAATTCTAGGTGGCCTAATAAATACATGTACTTGTACAAGGGTTTAGTCAGTCATGTCCAATGCAGCACTCACCTATCATCTAAGCGCACAAGCTGTTCACAGAAAGCGTTCAGCACCTCGTAGCATGTGTCAGGATGGCTGAACCAAGAGGTAGATGTGAGACATACACAACACAAAGTAAACTGAGAGAATAAGGCACTTTGCTGACAGACTGATGAGCTACACTACCTGAATGTCACAAGCTGTAAGGTGATCACTTGACACTAGTACAAGTTGACAGGTCACGATCCACTGATACTCGCAACACAAGGAACACTGGCTGGACACTGGGCAGGAAGTTCAGGCAATCTCCACATGCAGAATACTGTAACAAGTTACTAACAACCACTAAGCAAATACACGCACAGCACTGATAGACCATTACCTGTATGCGGAGAGATAACCCTGTTTCAGGAGAAACCCATCCAGCTCTTCAAGAAGAGGATTTCTTGCCTCTGCAGAACAGGCATACATCAATATACTACATCAAGCCACATGCCTGCACGATGCCTCCCACTGCGATGGCAATGGGATAACCGGGTGCCATCAAGAGTACATAACCCCATGGGGTTGTGTACTCTTGATGCATAACCCCATGGGGTTATGTACTCTTGGTGCCATGAACGGGCACATAACCCCATGGGGGTTATGAACTCTTGGTGCAATGAACGGGTGCATCGAGATAACCAGCAGATAACCAGCAGAAACTGACAACACATGTACGTTTCTACAGTAGTTTCTAGATTAGATACTGTCAGAGTGGTGTAGACTAGATACTGTCAGAGTGGTGGAGATTAGAAGAATGTATGGCAAGGCAAACTGGCAGTGTGTGAATTTACACAGTACGATGAGACACTTCAAACCGAGCCGTCCACAATTCTCAGTTGTTACCCCAAACTCGCTGTCTCTTGAACGAATTTCACTTTTAGCTCTGGGAACGAAGTTACTCGCTTGTCAGAAGAGGTGTCAGGAAAATCGCTCAGGCAAGAGGAAAGCATACTGTACCTGGTGGAGATGTAAGGCTTCCGAGATAGCCGACAATTGAAGAAATAATGCTGCCAGAGTTGGGGAGAACACACACCAGAAAGAAACCATCACAACACAAAGAACACAAAATCACCTGCACAGGTGTCAAACCGCAACGGAAGGCACACATGCCCCCCCCCCCCCCCCCCACACACACACGCACACGAGCGCACGCACATATACACACTGCAATGAAGCAAGTCATGGGGCATGTCTCCACCAACTGAATTTCCTAATTGCTCATCGCAGCGGTCCATCTCGCTCAAATGGCCAGCACTGAAAGACGGACAAGCAGTCAGTTCACTTTTCTGACTGAGTGGTTACCAATCATGGTTACTGACCTTGGTGTTTCCTTTGCATTTACAGATCAGGCATTGCCTATGTGTTAGTTGAAGATGACACATTTTCTCTTTCCAAGCACTCCCAACTACTACACGTACAGGTGCTAAAAATGAAGTATTTGAAGAACAGAGCTTCATATTCGAATGTATTGGAGTCTTAATGCAGGATCACACACAGTACCACCATTACTCTAGGTTCATATTCTGTTGGGAACTTCCTATGTGCTGTGCTGCACTAGCCTGCAGGCTGGTGTTGATGCACGTCTACCCTGTACAATAGTACATACTTGTTAGGTAAGAGAAAGGAGAGGCCAGACCAATTCAGAGTGAGACACTGTATGAAGACCGACACCGCTGGTAAAACCAACGTTGGACGTGTCTTCAAGTGCGATGCCAGCATGTCAAAGACGCCCACTATAGTGAGAAAACAAAAATCACACAACAACAGAGCAGGGGCGTCGGAAGGTATTTTCACTATTTTAGTGTGCTACGGTCAGCCATCTGAAGTACAATTTTAATCGTGTGGGAGGGGTGGCTGAGCCGAACATTTTGAAAATTTAGAGCCCAGATGAGTGTATTTTACTAATTCACGGGGTACCCGGGGCAAAAAGTGGTGCGGTCAATACCGTTGTGACCGTACCGTGTCCAATGCCCCTGCAGAGGAATAGTATTGTACATTGCACACACATAACGTTACACACACGCATGCACCCCCCCCCCCCCCCCACCCCCCTCCACCCACCTACAATCGCAGAAAATTGCAGAAAATTGCATTTCTGCTATCACCTGTGTGATACTACAAGACCAAAGCTGTGAAGCAATACTAAATAATTATAATGGTTCACAATGACCTAAAAAAAGACTACTTTGCCATGGACTGACTTTATTATGGATGCAACACTGCAAAGGCTTGCTTATGTACTAGCTAGCAGTCCTGATGACAAGTAAACAGCGCAAGCGTGCACGGAATTTTATCCTGAAAAAAAAAACTCGGAAGGAAAGGAAAAAAAGTTTGCCTGGAGAACCCGGGTATCGATCCCGGTACCTCTCGCATGCTAAGCGAGCGCTCTACCATGTGAGCTAGTCCCCCTGCTGGGTATCAATGATCGATAAATAGGGTCATAACCTACGACCAAGAGTACATAAACCAGAGTGTGCAACTGTGCATATCAGATCTGAAACAGCGCAGTTCGTGCACTACGTCACCCTGACGAGGTCAGCCAAGCCGCGACTTGCGTACAGCTCAAATTTTCATGTTTCATAGCCCGGAAATCAGCCAAGTTTGCTTGATTTTAGACGTCCTGTTTCAGGATTTCGGTGTTTTGTGTGACTGTGTATACGCTGCGTACATCCACCGACAAGTAAAGTCACCAGGCTATCCGTATCAAAAAAACGAAATCAGGACAAACTCAGTGAACTGCACCACCGCGACTGGTTACGCAACTTTTCACCGTACCTGTGGCTTACCATGCCGTCAGAAATGACGTAGTGCACGAATTACGCTCCCACAGGAACCATCCCGAGTTGCACACTCTGGTTTATGTACTCTTGCTACGACGTATACCTGCATCTCTATACTACACTTGGACGTCTCTTATCCGGGCACCTTGGGACCGGGCACTGCCCGTATCTCAGATTTGCACGTATCTCAGGATAACTCATCTACCATGTATCATATCTTTGGCACGTATTGCACATGTTCAGGAAACAAAAAGAATCCACTGATGAAATGTGTGGATTACACAGGTTGGCAGTGACAAATAAGCACTTTTGCACAAGAAAAATTCAAATCCCAATTTGAAGCATTTTGCCATAGAAACTCAAGCTGAGGGTGCCCGGTAGAGAGACGTGTCCGTATCTGAGGTGTCCGGATAAGAGACGCTTGAGTGTACCCTACTTGAAACTTGGTGCTAACTGTATCCATTTGGATATCACCACAAGCCCAGTACATGACGTACTCTGTATTCTGTGAGCAAATGGGATTTGTTGGATGGCGGAGAGTACATGCGTTAATTTGGGTGTTTCTCATTCCAAACAAGATGATAAAACACCCAACTTACTGATTGTCCTAGATGCTTGTTGCCAACAGGAGTCTGAACCCTATAACAATGGAGAGGAGGGGGGGGGGGGGGGGGAGATAGGAGGCAAAGGAAAGGGAAACGGAATACCAGCATGAGGAGGAGGAAAAATTATGTAAGTACATGTACCATAAAGCTCCACAGTTCACAAAAACAACACTCAATCTGGTATGTCAGCCAGTAAGCTAGGACAAGACATACGTTGAGAGATGAAACTGTGTTGGTGCACATGCTCCTACAGATGAGGACATTCCAGCACCTAGAATACAAAGTCATATTGTGCATGAGCCAACAAGGAAGAGATCGCCTTTTTTCTTCAAACAAGCCAACGTGTGACATTATACTATTACTAATTTATTAGTACATAGTAGTGATGCAGATGCACTTACTTCGCGCACTAAAGATGTCTCTGAATCGTTTGGTCGCAGCCATATTAGAATGTACACACTGCTAACAGCGACGCATAGCAAATCTTTGCCAACGTTTGCGTTCCCACTTGTGATATGATCCTTCCACCACACAAGCATGTCACATGATTGGAGCAGACAACAATAGTTTGAAGAAAGACCACAAAAACAAGCCAAAATGAGCAGTCCACCCTGGTTTGAAAGTTGAAACGGATACAAATCTGTAAACATCATTCTGAAAAAAAGTTCCTGCAGAGCCAAACCGCATAGCTGTACTACAGCAGTACAATCATGTACGAATACTGAGGCAGGATTTCATTTGCCACCATCATACTGTAAAACGGACTTGCATCAATGTTCTACAGAAATCAGCATATCTGCGTTCGTAATCTACCATCTACTGTTTTTCTTTTTCCAACATCCGCTCTACTCTACTCTACCAAGTAGGCAAAAACGAACGCAGCCGTTCTGAAGAATGTTTCATCGCACAAAACACACAGACTGATAACAGAGCCACCTACCTCCACATTCGGATGAAGAAGTGGCGTTATGTCTACCAATGTACACACACGCACACACACACACACACACACACACACACACACACACACACACACACACACACACACACACACACACACACACACACACACACACACACACACACACACACGCACGCAAACACATACACATGTTTGCACGCATGCAAATCACAATTACTAGAGCACACAGTACTCTACTAGCAAACAGACTGCATGCATTAAGTTATCTTTGCAAGAGTAATTGTGCCACTGTTGGCCATCTACATGAATACCAGTCATGGATAGAGCAAGCACAAAGTGTAGTGGCTGTCTCCACTGTTATCCTCAACATAACCCCATGCAAGATGTCACAACACCAGTCTTCTACATGATGGTGTTTGCCTTCAACTAGATGCAAACACAGTGACGCTGAGAAGCACGGCACAATACGCACGGGCACACTGCACCATGATGCTAGAGCATGCCTAGTAGAAGCAACCTCCACTAAGATCCAGGTTTGGATTTTAGGAAAGAGTGGCAGTACTTGTTTCACCGAGGCACGCACTACATTACTGCTTACTGCTTACTGCTGCTTTATTGTTCCAAGTATCAGTTTAGTTTAGTTTAAACATCTCTTATTATTATTATTATTTTTTTTTTTCTCACCCCACACCCCTCTACTCTGTTATCGGCCCTCTTAAGAGTTGTGTTCATCACTGTTGAGGCTTCCGATGGAAAATAAAAGAATACTACTACTGCTACTACATTGAAATATATCATTAGGGCATTCGTCCAGTCCTGATAACACAGAGGTCAGGTTCCATTTACCAAACAGAAAACTGCATAGTATACATACCATCAATGTCCTCCGATGAGCTGGCGTCAGACTTGATGGCACGGAGTGCACATGACAAAAATGTCAGCCATCCGTTTGTGAACGTCACCTCCAGACTATACATCAGAAAAAAAATAACCAGAATAACAGAATAATGTATCACAATCTCTATAGCAATTAGTAACATAGCAAAGTTTATGATAACGAAGAGTAGACGGATGGTAGGTTACAAGGTAATACACGAGTGAAAATAGCTACAGCAATGCACTTCCATCTTACCCTTCCAGTGAAGAATACTTTGCCAGCAATGCAGTCAAGTTACAATCTGTCAAGGTGAAAGGATGAAGCACGCATAGGCTGGACAGCAACGACATCAACAGCAGCGAGAAAAATACAGATGGTATTAAAAACTTTCACACGCGACTTTTTTTCTTTTCTTGAAGTGCTGTTCCCTATCTGGGGTTTGACCGCCATGGATCTCCATAGCGTTCGGGCAAGTGAACCACCGATGGTATGTCTATTCCAGTCCACAGCTCGGCATTGCTTGTCCAAGTCACATACACATCAGACACAATTGAGCCATCCATTTCAGAATGGAACAATACGACTATAGTATAAAGTAGGTGTTTGAATGGAAAACTTATGAAACTTTGTGATGCACTCATGTATTTTACCAACACAGCTTTCAAACAATTGCATACCTTTTGCAGTAGTACAGCACAGCTTCCAGTGGCTGATCCTCTGCTACTGCCAACACACCAAGTTGACGATACGGATGACCTGTATGAAACACAGGCACCAGTGAACAGGTTAGCGCCTCTGCTGGAGCAGATAAGCTCGTGTTTCCCACAACGTGACTATGGACTGTATGCAGGCATTGGACATCAGACTCTCGACCAAGAAGTACCGTAACACATCTACTGAAGTATGAAATTGGCAACGTAAACACGGTAGGGTTAACTCAACAACCAAGCTACACAATGTAGCTTCATTTTGCCAGGTCTTTTTCAGGATACTGTAACACTCCAGTGATTCCACATTTAGGTACTTCACCAAGTCCTACCCTATGAATCTAGACTGAAGAGTCATCACTGAGCACATTCGCAGTTGACCAAGTTAATCTGGTGTAATGCTACTGACACATTCTATTGCCAACACCATAATTATACACGTACAGGCAAGAGTGTTCTGGACTCATGGTACAGCTGAGCTACAGGTAACAGATGCAATGCCATACACTGCCTCGTGTCCTTACCATTGCAAGGGCGAAGCTGAGCTGCAAACTGATAGTACTGACCGGCTTGACGATGCTGATGACGATAGCGACCTGGACGCACATTGTAGTAAAGTCCACATCACATGCACACACACACACATACACACCATGAACTGTGATCAATCTCTACTGAAACTAAATGAAAAGACTACAACTGTGAACTGCATCTGGAATGTAGAAGAGAAAAGGACATATGGATACGAGTTAAGAGTAACTCTCCATCACTGTAACATGATACTATATACAGTCAGAATTCTCTTCTACATTTATTTATGGCTCAACATCCGAGTTTCAAATTGCATCTGGAATGTACAGCAATTAATTTATTTGCAAAATGTCACCACTGCATTGCCAAAGGATTCTTAGCGATGCCAGAGCTCTTCCCAAAGACTTACTGATATCACCCAAGTGACATAAGCAGTATTGGCAAATGTATGCTTGTGGTGGAGCCAGTGATTGAGTTTCCACACTGATATCTGCATCAAGCAAGCAGAAGAAATGGAAACAAAGCATGGAAAAGTCAGAAGCACCCTTGCGGTAGCGTATGGAGGTGAACATTGCTTGCATGCAGCGCAGAGCACTGAACTCTGAAACAATCCCCGAAGTATTTACCAGTACGTGTATAGTATACAACGGTGAGATCGTGCTTTCAATCCTTGCTCGTAGACAGGAATATATGCGGGAGAAAGATAATTTGGGAGGGGAACTTCAAAGTGGAAACACATCAGTACTGTACCGGGGAGACGAAGAGATGGAGACAAAGACGAACGCAACGACTACATTATGGAAGACAGCGAGATCGAGTGAGGGCGAATGCAAGATAAAAGGGCCTGGGTAGCTATGGCAAATATGGGCGCAAGTAGCTACCTACATGTAGGCCAACAGAAGAAAAGGCGAGTACGAGTTTATACGGGGTATACGAGGTGCATGCAGGCCAGCTTGTCAGCTTGGGAAAGGTAGATTGTACGGAAGAAGCTTAGGCATCTTGATCCTGAAGGGTGGTGGTGGTGGTTCCTACGGTCGCGGAACACAGTGTGACTGGCTGTGATGCAAATCGTGAAATGTACGTGTCATATCCCGACTAGCAGTACATGTAGAACTTGTTCTCCCGACAATGGCACCAGCACCAAAATGCTGGCCAATTGCTGGGTGAACATGTTCCCTATATGCGCCCACGAAGCTGTACTCTCGTACGTTATTTTACATGTTATTTAATAAGTCGCACTATTACCATAATGTAGAAAGGAAAAGGACATATGGATACGAGTTAAGAGTAACTCTCTATCACTTTAACTGGATACTATATACAGTCAGAAAGTGCAATAACTAGGCACAAAACTGACAAGAGTACTGAGACATTCGACGTCCTGACACCTTTCTACTTCGAGTACATTTATTTATGGCTCAACATCCGAGTTTCTAATACCATAATAATAAGAATAATTTTAACCTGCTATTGTACTTGTAGTTAACCAATGTGATTCTCTCTCTATGCGCATTTCTTGCTAATCCCTCCCTCCCTGCCTTTGGTGCAGACATATCATCACCACTGTGTTCCATGGCACTGCATTACAGACATGATCTCAAACACAACCTTGACTTACCTGTGACTACACCAAGCCAACGCCCACAAGCATGAAATGGAACATCTATGCAGAACTTTGCAGCCAGCTCTTGCAACAGCTGCATGAGAAATACACACGGCACAAGACATACACATGCACGCACGCGCGCACACACACACACAGTGTTTCAAACACTACACTTTTGCAACACGCGCATACACTGAAAATATCAAGCTGTAAATTGATCAAGGCTGGCATACAACAGTATATCACTTCCAAACTGAGTTAGACAACTGAACAACTGAACAATACGCAAGTGTTGGCTATAATGGCTACTAAGCATATGCCGCATCAAACTCACACAAAGAACCTATTTAAAACTACGCTGCAAACTTCCAAACCTCCACACAGGCCACCAGGAAGCTTCAGATCATACCTGCATGTAAAATCCTAGAGCAAAGTCTAAGAAAAGGGAGAGGTTAGCCTGAGCACCTTCCACAGCTGCACTACCCTGCAAGAACACAAACACAATAGACCACACCAGTACAGTGCACAACAATGTCACAAAAGTAATATTTTTGAAGTACACTCGTAGATACTTAGCTATCATGGCCTTGGTAGTTGCATGCATTGGCCAAGGTTATATGCTGCAGCATAGACAAATCTCTATTTTCATTTCTTGGCTGTTGTGCAACCGAGTGATAAAAGCATAGCTGGCCAATAAGGTACCTGGTTTCCGGCGGGATTATTCGATTCAAATGGCGTACAGTGAAACCTGTCTAAGGCGACCCCTCAAGGGACGAGAAAAAGTGGTCGCCGTGGCCAGGTGGTCTTCTTATCCAGGTTCAGTGGGTCACGTGACCATATCCACATGTGATACATCATTTTGATCAGTGTATCACAGTGCACACACCTATGCTACTCTAGCGCAACTCATGTGCCTGGGGTCCTCGGACCTGTCAAGTGTCGTGCATGCACCCTGTGTAGATCTACCATGCATGCATAGTGCACCATGCAATGCGTACATTTACATGTACTAGCACTGTGCAACGCGGTCGCGGGTGGGTGGTCGTTGGTCGCGTTGAGCGAGTAGTCGCCTTATACGAGCTGTTTTGAATGTGAATGCGTCCGTGACAAGGAAAAGTGGTGGCCATGGTCGAGTGGTGGCCATTACAGGTTTTACTGTATATGGACACCATTCACTCCTAGGCTATTATGTTGGAAGCAGGGCTTGGGCACACAACTCCATAGCAGGGCGAGCTACAGGCATGTGCCATTCCGCCCAGTCCATCTACTGTAAAAGCCATATAACGAAGTGCTAACTCTAACGAGTTAACGAAGAGAAATCTGTCGTTAAAATAGAAATCGTTATACAGAAATCGATACATATACTGTCCTATTGAGCGTTGAGAATAAGTGAGAATCGTTACCTTTGGTACACGTAAACTAGTCAATTTTGGGAAATCGTTATATATGCGCCTCGTTAGAATAATGGCTGGTTTACAGTACTTACACGACTTTTCTTTACTGCAGCTTGAAGAAATTTGATCTGCGGATGAAACGCCAAGTTCCACCTGAAAACGCAGAGAAAAAAACAAAAAACATATGTGGTAGGACGATTATGTGTCAAAGCAATGGCTTGATAGTTGCCACCTCACTTCAGTCTTGTCAGCAATTATAAAAGTTCCTCAGGCTTGAATGTATCACAAATTCTCTGTTTCAAAGTGATCACGCTTTAACAATTCACCCAGTGTACATGCAAACGTACTGACAATGTACATATCAAGGACATGAGTTAATTGATGTCAAAATGTGAAGCGATACGGCACATACAACTTGCAAAAGTGTGAAATTTGAGAGAAAAAGCAAGCAAATTCAACAGCTTGAGGGAGTTGTAAATTGCAAGCAACTATTATGTTCTAGCAGCGGCGGAGGACAGTGTACAAATGCTGCTACCCGCGGTCAAGCTTCAGCCGCTCTGAACCTACCCAGAGCTACGTCTCGTTACAGCCTGAATGCTATTTCATTTTTGGCAGCAGACAGATGGAACATGCTTCCACCTGGATGTCGTCAAGCTAAGCCCCTTTCTGCATTTGCCACAAGCACCAAGTCATTCCTAGGGTTCCCAGTAAAAAGGCAACGCCTGTTGGGAGTTCCCTAGTAAAATAATAAACTTCTACTACTACTACTACTACTACTACTACTACTACTACTACTGAGATACTCATGCGTCTGCTCCTGCGCCTGCGCCGGTGTCTTCGGAGTGTTTGCGCGTGGATCTGCCGCCCCCACGATGTTCGGGGGCGAGTCGCCCTGTGCAGTCTGGGGATGGTGGCGACCATGTCGTTGCTGGGGTTGCTCATGCTCCCCTAGTTGCTTCTCTATGGTCACGGCATGCGGAGTTGGCTATTTGGATGCGGACTGCATACGGACAGGTTGTGTGCTGGCAGCGGAACCTTTTTATGACCCCCTCGGGTTCCACTGGCAAGCGTTTCGTTAACATTATCGCGGACTTCATAAACACGTTTGCATCTGGTGGTCCAGCTGCCTGTGTCGCTTGGGAGTGTGTGGCGGTTGCTAGTCACCTCTTGCTGCAGCGACCTGAGCCGCACAGCAGAAGCAAGGAGAATACAGAGCATCTGCAGCGGCGCATGTGGGCTGCTGGTGACTTGCAGCCACTGTTGGAGGAGTCCCGTTGCGTCCAGGCTCACTTGCGTCCCCGCTCGGGGTCTGCTGGCGGTGGTGGGGACAGTGGAATGTCGGACACGGATTTTGCCAAGCTAGTGCACGGTGGTCGGCTGGGTCAGGCTCTGTCTGGTTTGTCAGAGGGGCGGTGTGGCAAACCTCTCCGGGCTGATGATATTGCGGTGCAATCCTCGGGTGAGACGGTCCGTGACGTGCTTCAAAAGAAGCACCCTGCTCCTGTGGATCCAGCCGAGGGAATATTGTTGGACTGTGAACCAGATCTTCCTAACCAGATTATGTTTGAAACGATTTCAGCAGAAAAAATCAAAAAGACAGCTGGCCGCATGAAGAGTTCTGGGTCGGGGGGTCCATCGGGACTGGATGTCGCTGCCTGGCAGAGAATGCTCACTGTGTTCAAGGGAGCATCGGCGAACCTTGCATCGGCGTTGGCTGCCGCAGCGAAGCGACTCTGCAGGGAGGTTGTCGATCCTCAGATTCTGTCAGCGTTCGTGGCAGCTCGCCTTGTTCCCTTGGAGAAGTCTGCTGGTGATGCTGCTGGCGCTACTTCCAGTATAGGTGTGAGACCGATAGCTGTTGGTGAAGTACACCGCCGTATTATCGCTAAAGCTATATTGGACTGCGTCTCCACTGATGTTGTTGCGGCTGTAGCCCCATTTCAGGTTTGTGTGGGCATGCCATCTGCGTGTGAGGCTGCGGTCCTTGCTGTGCAGAGCCAGTATTTGGATCCGGAAACAGAGGCCATTTTGTTCATAGATGCGTCTAATGCATTTAATGCTGTTAACAGACAGGCAGCGCTTCATAACGTTCCTCGAGTGTGTCCTGCCGTTTCCACAATCTTCCAAAACACATATGGCGCTCCAATATCGTTGTTTCTGTCGGGTGGTGACAGGATCTTGTCTCGAGAGGGTACTTGCCAGGGCGATCCTTTGGCCATGGCACTGTTTGCGCTGGCTATTAGCCCTATGATCAGACGCCTGTCAAGTGACCACCCATCTATTGGCCAGTGCTGGTATGCGGATGACGGCGAGGCTGGTGGAAGGATGATGGACGTGCACAAGTTTTGGTTGGCTTTGTCTGACATTGGACCGGAGTATGGTTATTTCCCCAATGCCTCAAAGACGACACTCCTTGTCAAGCCGGATTTGGAGCGGGCGGCCGTTGACATGTTCGATGCCACTGGTATTGCAATACGAACCGGTGGAGCGAGGTACCTGGGAGGTGCTGTTGGCCAGTCGACGTTCATTGCCGATAATCTCGATAGCCACATTGCGAGTTGGGTGCGGGAGATGAGCCTCTTGGCTGACATCTCGCTTACACAGCCTCATGCCGCATATTCCGCATTTGTCCGTGGTATGAAGAGCAAGTGGAATTATCACATCCGAAGTCATCCAGGGTCGGCTTCTTCGTACAGACCACTGGATGATGTCATAAATAATAAATATATCCCTACCTTAACTGGCCGGACGGAGGTTTCTGATTCGGAGCGGAAGCTGCTGGCATTACCAGTGCGATATGGTGGCCTCGCTATTCCTGTGGTGTCGGAGGACGCAGAGGTGCAGCGCCGGATAAGTGAAGTTGTCACTGGGCCCGTCGTGCGAATGCTGCGGTCGGGGTCCAGTGAGTTGACGCCGGCTCGGGTTGTTTCCGACACCGGCGTTCTCCGGAGACATCAAAACAATCAACGTGCTGATATGCATAGGACCCAGCTGTCAGAGCTGGCCCCTGCCCTAAGTGGCCCTCAGCGTGTTCTGCTGGAAACCTCCAGAGATGCCGGTGTGGGAAGTTGGCTTACGGCGGAGCCGCTTGCCTCCTGTGGATTCGTCTTGAACAAGTCCGCCTTTCGTGATGCAGTGGCAATTCGTTACGGCTGGCCACTTGATGAATTACCATCATCCTGCGTATGTGGAGCGGCCATGACGCTTGATCACGCTGCAGTATGTCCAACAGGGGGTTACCCAAGTCTACGCCATAATGAGATTCGGGACCTGTTGGCGGAGGTGTTTTCGGCTGTCATTTCTGATGTAAGGATAGAGCCTACGTTGCTGCCTTTGACTGGTGAGTCATTGGATTGTGCCACTGCCAATCGTTCTCCTGAGGCTCGTTTGGACATTTGTGCAAGGGGCTTCTGGTCTCGACAGCAAGATGCATTTTTTGATGTGAGGGTCACCCACCCCTCGGCGTCCTTGCTGTCGAGATCGGATGTACTTGCCCAGTTGTCTCGTAACGAAGCACAGAAGAAACGGGCCTATCTACAACGTGTGATTGATGTTGAGCGAGGCACCTTCACACCTTTGGTTTTCGCGACCAATGGTATGTGCGCTTCCGAATGTTCCCGTGCTCTAAAGAACATTGTTCAGCTCATTGTCGAGAAGCAGCCAGAGCTTAGTTATGCAATAGTAATGTCGCATTTGCGCTGCAGGATCTCTTTTACTTTGCTCCGCTGGCTGATTACTTGCTTTCGTGGGTGCAGAGCTTCATACTGCCGAAAGCGTGTAGCAATTTCATTCCTGGACCAATGCCGTTTGCTCCAGTTGTGAGTGGGAATATAATTATAAGGTCCTCCATGTGCTGTGCACGGAGGCCTTCGGTTAATTTCAATATCTTCCTTTTTGGCCGGCTTTCCAAGTTGCGCTATTGTGAATAGTGATCTGCTTTGATAGTAGTGACTGTTAATATTTGCCTGGATTTGACTCGAGTTTGGATTTTTTCTTCAATCATCTTTCCGATCACATTATCATGGATTTTCAATAAAGTTCTTTGACTACTACTACTACTACTACTACTACTACTACTACTACTACTACTGCTCCTACTACTGCAAGATTATGTACACATGTTCAAATGCTAAAACACTGTACGTACAATGCACATCATCTACTTGGTACAATATGCCACGTTGGCATTGTCCAGTGGCAGCTAATACACAAGCAGGGCGACTCACAGATCATGTTCCACCCGTGCGTCTAGGCCAACTTCCAAGTCTGCCAACAGCAAAGACCGGCAGGTATCTTGCAGCCTACACAGAGAATAGAGAAAACGACAAATTCAATAAAAAAAGGTCAACTTGACGCAAGCTTGACGGCCACAATAATTTCATGCAGATGTGAGCCAGCACAGTTCGTACAGGGGTACAAATAAAAGTCAAGGAAACGAAGTAGCGTAAGCTCTATAGGATGTTAAATTGTTAATACAAGAGCATTATATATTAGGAGCCTGAGGGTTGTGTCATCTGCCACACACACAGGCATGCACATACCCACACACCCACGCACACATGTACATACCCCCCCCCCCCCCCCCCACACACACACACAGAGTATTATGATTGTAGTACCATATGTCTGATGATGTCTCATACCCATTCTGAACAATTTTGCAACAACTCAGGTTCACGCACATACACATTAAAGAATAACGCTACCGTTATCTTCTTGTATAAATTAGGCTTTCGCAAGACAAGCGAAGAGATATCAGTACAGTGTACTTTATAACACAAAGTCACATGAAAAGAATGCACTTTGATACTCACTCTTGTCGTTGCGGCCAAAAACAAGATTCTGTGCGATTTCCTGGAAAATTCAGGGAGAAACGTGAGGAAAAACAAGAAACAAGCCACCAAACAATGTCAGAGACCATCTGGGACGACCGATGTGTGTTTGTGTGTGTGTGTGTATGTGTGTATGTCAATCTTGCACAGACAAAGTGTTTACAGTTCGCCAAGTCCTGGAGAAGTTATACGAACATCGCTGACCGGGATACGTTGTCTTTGTTGATTTACGTAAGGCGTATGACTCAGTAAACCGTGAATGCATGTGGCTGGTTCTCGCGAAGTCAGAGGTCCCTAGTAACATCGTAAACATCATCAAGTCAGTTCACACCTCCATGTTGGCTACCCTTTCCATCGGGTCAACACCCATCCAACCCATTGCAGTGAAGAGTGGTTTGTGGCAGGGTTGTGGTATGGCACCGGTTTTATTCAACATATTCATGTGGGCTGTTTTCCAGAGATGGTCCAGAGTGGTTGCCGTGTTTCATCTGCCTCCCGTGCTTTTGGAGCCCTCTGTCATGCTGTCTTCAATGACCACAATCTCTCTCTGCGCACCACGCGTCTGGTTTTCGAGGCCTGTGTTCTGTCCTTACTGCTTTATTGTGCGGAGACGTGGGTACCGCTGCAAAGTGATGTGCAACGGATCACATCCTTCTACTACCGGTCGCTTCTTTCTATCATGAGTGTTGCACAGCGGGATGTGTGGGACTTGAAGATAGCCAAGGACACCATCCTGAAAACATGGAATGCAGCAAACCCATTGGATATCCCCGACCGCCTCATGCAGAGAAGACTGGAATGGCTTGGGCACGTGGTACGCATGCCTGAGGAGCGGATGCCGCGGATGTTGTTGTTTGGCACATTGCTGCCGCCATGTCCAGCATGTGGCCCGCGGAAACGATGGCGAGACGCAATTAGGGTCGACCTGCGACGAATAAACATCGCCGACGAGTCATGGTTTGACACAGCGCAGGAACGATCTGAGTGGCGGCCCAGCTCAGAAACCGGCCCGGGAGATAGTCTGCGAGATGTGCCAGCGTGCATTTGCTCGGCAGCAAGATATCGCCCGCCACAAGTGCATCATGGAACGGCGTAAACCAGCCCAGCAGCAAGCCAACAGCCGCCAGTGCTCCCAGTGTCACCGATGGTTTCGGAGTGCGGGTGGCATTGCAGTCCATCGTTGTGCCCAGTCCAGTTCTGCCCCGAATGTTGCCAATGCCACAAGCTCTTCGCCTGTACGCCTATGTATTCGGAAACCGTGCTGTACCGCTCACTGTCCCATTTGTGAACGTTGCTGCAAGTCGATCCGGGGCTTTGCTATCCACAACTGCAACCGATCCACCAGGCACCCAACTGCTGATGAAAGGGACAAGTTCCAATTCCAATGTCAGAATTGCCTGAGGCGTTTTAAAAGGCGAAACGACTTACCCCGTCACCAACGCTCAGGTCTCCTCTCGTCTCCGTCTCGCTCAACGAGAAACACGTGACCTACATGGCAGTGTATACCAGGACCAGGACCAGGTGTGTGTGTTTTTAAGCCTGGTCCACACTACACCGATTTTCCTTCGGTGCTCTGACACCGACTCAGACATGAAATCGGCCGACTGGTCGGACTAGTGATGCATGTACTCTTGATCGAATATGTACCAGTGACGAATCGTGCCAGTGTGTATTAGCTATATGTACCAGGTTTGACTGGGTATGTAGGAGCGATAAAGTGCAGGTTTACCACGCTGCTTCATAGGTGATAAAATGCTCACCTGTCATGTCTAGCTTGACCTTCTCCAATTTTCTGCACAGTTCACAAAATGAAAATGCCCCACACCAGGGAAGAAAATGAAGAAATTGCCCCTCAAACAGAAAGGTACAACAAGAAGGGAATATACCGCATCAAGTCTTCGGAGCGTCGACAATCCAAAGCCATGGTTGAAAACCAAGACTACTGCCAAGTGTCCATGCGACAAGCTCCTTGCGATAGACTCCACCACAGGCAAAACTCACATTGATTTCTATTCAAAATACCTTCAAGTTCAAGTGAATAATGCTACATTCTACATGAGTTGAAAAGTCATTTTTTGTGTGATCGAACTCAAACATACAGTTCGTATTTTTCTCGCGGAACCAACGCCTCGTGACGGAAATGCCGTGTGATCGTGATGAGTCATATCAAAATTGTCATGATCATATCACATACCATTTACCAGATTTACATCTTTCACATGCACAGTTCAAAAAATAGAGCTCAAACACTCCTGATTTTTTTTGGTGATTATACATTTTGACTTTCTTGTGTTTGTGTTTGGGCTCAATCTTGTTTGAAGGATAACGTGTAGATCATCATGATCATTGTAATTTGTAGCACTAGAGTGTAGGGCCTAAGCCCCGCTGCTAAGGGTATTTGTGGAGTATATTTGCCATGGAATTCCTACTACCTTCAGTCAAGGAGGCTGTAAAAATCATGGATGGCGTAAAGAGATTGAACCTTGCAGCTATCAACAGGACTGTGATGGTTCCCGCACTGAAAGTAGCCAAAAAGAACTGCCAACCAGCTCTGGAAAAGCTGAGAGTTGAACGTATACCTATGGCTCGGCCCGCAGTTGTGCCTTCTCAAGTAAGAAAATTATAGTGTAATGGCAGTGTCATGTCGTATAGACGTCTTGTACAATGTAGTAGGCCTGTCCATGTTCAAGTTGGAAAAGTCAGATCTCATATTTGCTGAAGCCGGCCTGGGTAAAAACATTAGCAACATATGCAAAGCATTTAATCCATGATGAGTGCACCAGGCGCAGGTAGCCCGAGAAATTATTATACTAGGGGTGAAAGTAAGTGGCACTGAGATCCCGAGTTCAAGTACTCTGATTTTCTCCGATCGAATATTCGAGTATTCGAGCATTCTTCATCCCCAAAAAAGCACACCAAGGGCCTTAAAATCACATGATGCAACCCTGATTGAACCGAGTAGCAGTCATTTTTCTCGAGTATATTGGTTGGTGGGTCATTTGGGCTCTCTCTACTCGTGAACAAATGTTCACCACACAGTCTGTACATCAATATCTGCCGACTGCTGCTCTGAAACTGCAGATTTCTGTGGTAAATGCATGTACCATGTATGAACGAGTATGATTCATTCCGAGTACGATTACTTTTGGAAAAACCGAGCGAGTACTCGAGTATTCGGTATAATTGTTTCACCCCTATATCATAAGCTTGTCCGCGTTTACATCACCAAGCAAGCTTGGCTAGTCTTCGCATAAGCCAAATGAACAAAAGAAATGAGGAACGACCGAGGCCAATGAGGAACACACGAGTGCAACTGCGGAATAGGCAAAATGAACTATACATGTAATAATACAGTCTTAAAGACACACGACATGTCAACTATTTACTTCAACAAATAAAACTGGAAACGGATGAATACAAGAATCATGACAGCTGACGGTACATAGTGGCAAAGCGACATAACACGAGTATACTGTACGTGATATAATAGTACAATTCTACTAATAGGCCATGGTAAAAAAATAAAGTTGATTCTCAGGTCATGAGCCTGTGAAAATCGGTGCGAGCGAGCGATTTTTTATTTTATTTCCCACAATTTTTTTTATTTCCAAAGATAGGGTCACACAATATTATGTACGTCACAGGTTCATATAATTATTTTATTATTCAGGCCAGGGAGTAGAAAAATACTGGTATTTTACTACTCCCTGATTCACGCCTTTCGCACTGACCGTTTTCATGTGCGCATATGCATGCATAGAAATTAAAAAAATCGTCGGTGCGCCGCCAAAAATCGGTGCGCGCGTACTTGAGAATCAAAGATAATTTTTACCATGGCCTTATAAACTACAGCCGAGAACCACGTACATGTATGTGAACCCATATTTTGTATAGTATGACATGCAAATTGAAATGAAGCTCTTTTCATGCTCTACGTCAATTTGTACTTTATTTTCATATTGCAATAGGGCTTGAAAGTGCTACGTCACAGCATAGCAACAATTTCAAAAATTCAAAAACTGGATCCACTTGGATCCAGTTTTTGTATGGATCCAAGCATATTTCAAGCCGTCTTACTCACAGCAAGGTGATGTAGCCAGTGAAACTGACTGATTTGGCTACTGGGGGCGGGGTTACAACTGGTGGCGAAGTAAAAGCCACCCCTGCATACGACATGAGTGGGTTGCTATGCACCCACATACTGAGGCAATAGCAAAGTCACACCTTAGTGGATCCAAAATAGAAATCCTGATGTCAACTTACTACTCCCTGGCCGTTTTTGACGTCATCACTTTCAAGCCCTATTGAAAGGAACTTAGTCTATATTGAAGGGAAACCAATTGAAGAGTTAGCCTTTTTGGAGCCATCTACAGGGACATGTATATGTATGATGATTAAATTAATGTGCAATCATGTACAACTACAATGTCATGTACATGTAGTTGTGCTGAGCACTCCAACTATTTTGAAGCAAAATAAAAAAGAAAGAAAGCCCTCTTGGCTGTATCTTCTTGTACATGTACATGTATGTGTGCCTTGTCCATCGTCACGGGTTCTGGTGCTTCTGCATGACAGGTACTTGAAATAGCTGTCAAAAGCCCAGAAAGTCGGACTTGTTATTCAAGCAGTGAATATGACCTCAGGGCACTAAAATCATGTCGCTATTCGCGAATTGTCGTTATTCCGATAGTCGTTATATCCAAACACGTGGTAGAGTAAGTCTATTACAATTACCGGTAGTACATGTACGAGTGGGTGAAAACCAGTTATATACATGAATATGCTGTGGAACCTGCACGAGAGATATTCTATTGATAAGGCTGCAAAGATGTTTCGGTGTCGGTCCACGAGGGGGATGAGGAAGCAAGAGCATAGAGAGATTGAGACGGGAGTGTTGGATCTTGAAGAAGCTGTTGTTTTTGACATGCCACACGAAGCAGTATCACAATAGTCGAATATGGGTAAGATATAGGCCTTGAAGAACAATTGCCTGCAATAATCAGATAGAATCTGATATTGACAGTGGGGCTGTAGAATAGCTAAGGCAGAGCTGGCTTGCTTGCACACAGAACTGACGTGTTGGCTCCATGAGAGCTGGTTGTCTATGATAACACCAAGATGCTTGTGCTGATCCGCAATACGGATGGGGGCATGATGACCGGGAACGTGCAGTGGTTGAGCAGGAGGGTAAGGCGAAATGTACATTGCCTCGGTTTTGGCGAGGTTCGGCTTTAGTTTCCATGTCTCCATTCAGGGTACGGTGGTGTTAATACTATGCTGCATCGAGATGGTATGGTAAATGCTCTTCTGCAGGATGTTTGCTTCATTTTGCTGCCGTCGGCTAAGGATTCATCGTCTTTGCCATCTACAGCCGCTGATTTAATAGCAGAGGGCTTGGCTGAACTAAGCAGCACCCCAGTGGCTGTGCATACCACGCACTTCCATCACTCCATGCTAGTGAATCATTTATGCGGTGGCATGCTCGAAGATAACGTACGGCGCGTGGCCATGATTGGTCACATTGCTCACATCAACCTTGACAAGTCTGCTGTTCCATACGCAAAGCTTATTGGTAAGGCCTGCTGTAATATTATGTGCTTTGACCCGAAGTGTTCTCCTCAAAGCATATGCATACAACACTGTAGAGGTAGCTGCCACTGTTCCCCACCGTCTGAACAGTTGATGTCCCAAACTATTAAGTAAGTTTCTAATACAAATCCCCCCCCCCCCTCACTGCATTTTGCAAATTCGCAGTAAATGACGGAAATTGTCGATGGTCCCCTAAACGTTTTCTTACTTTGAACGTGCATGCTCTCACTTGGGACAGCTAGCTGCTTTGACTTTCTTAGGTCTCATCAGTGGAGCTCAGAATAGCTGGACGATCGCAATGAAATCAAGTGAACACTGAAGCATATTAAAAATTTAATTTTTATAATCGTCTCAAAGCATCAAAGTCAGTGCTCTGATGCGAGAAACACAGTGAGCATGTAGATGTACAATGTACATTGCATTGGTATGTCCTGTCCCAAGCTGTTAGTATTGGGAACCATCCAAAGGCCTGTAGACTGACAGTGCTTTTGTGCTCAAGCTACTCTTTCTGTGCATAATTTGTAAACTCAGGGAATGTGGCCAGTGTGATTGCTGCTTCTGGTGACTGTGTAGCTCTTTCATCACGTTTTACACGTACGCTAGTATTGTATTGTATTTATTTAAAAGGATTCTCCAAAAGCAAATGGATGCTTATCACGGAAGTCTCCTACATAAATAGCGCAAGAAAAATGGGGAAATGGGGGAGAGGAGAGTGGAAGATGAAGCATGGGAAGAAGGGAAACAAGTACCTAAATATCGAGGTATAAAAGCAGGAAAGAAATCGACGAGAGAAGAAATCACCTCTGCAGTTAATAGCGGGACATTTAGATGGAAAAAAAAACCAGCAAGGATTAATTTCAAAGAAAAAAATTTCTCAAACGGAAAAGTTCGGAATTCCAGTCAGAGAATATCTATGCTGTGAGTTGGGCTGTGTTCACATGAGAAATTTCAACCCGGGTCGAGTTCAGCCAGGGTTGAAAGTCTGTACGATAGACAAAAGAGGTGAGCGTTTACATGAAGA
Organism: Sycon ciliatum; assembly: GCF_964019385.1. Taxonomy (NCBI): domain Eukaryota; kingdom Metazoa; phylum Porifera; class Calcarea; order Leucosolenida; family Sycettidae; genus Sycon; species Sycon ciliatum. Next base: position 88,107,903 of record NC_088643.1, read on the forward strand.
CAGTTGACCCGGGTCAAATACTGATATGCCGCCAAAAGTCCACTTCTACAGTCCTGTATGGTCACGTGAATCCGCTCGCGCAAAATTTGCATCTGTTGTGCCGTTCAAACCTGGTGCGAGATACGCACAGAAGTACGTTTGTACGATTTTCTTGACCCGGGTTGAAATCAACCCGGGGCGAAATTTCAACCCGGGTCAAGCGCAATGCGTCATGTAAACGCGCCATTCCTTTTGTGCACATGGCGGGTTGAAATCTGACCCGGGTCGAACTCAACCCGGGTTGAAACGCTTCATGTAAACACAGCCTAACGAGCCTTTTAAGTACAGTGTAGGTTTGCCAGGATACGCTGTTGCTGCTGCTGCTGCTGCTGCTGGTGCTGCTGCTGCTGATGATGATGATGATTCTGGTGCTGATGCTGCTGCTGTTGCGGCTGCTGCTGATGCTGCTGCTGGTGCTGCTGCTGCTGATGGTGCTGTTGATGCTGCTGCTGATGCTGATGCTGGTGCTGCTGCTGGTGCTGCTGCTGCTGATGCTGGTGCTGCCAGCACGGAGGACCATGACTGTGCATGCGTTTGCATGTATTCATCTTGGTTCTCTGTTTCTCTTGTGTTCTGTCTTATCCTTTAGGGGAGATTGTCCTGGCCTGCCACGAGCATGTACGCACTGTTATACGCAAAACAAAGCCAGTCGATGGACTGTTCAGACTTAATTCTTATGAGGTTCTGGCTGGGGAAGATGACATGTCTGTCAAGTTTGAGTATATTGGCTGTTGGTTTGAGTTTGACTACTCGAAGGCTTTCTGGAACTCTCGCCTCAATTTTGAGCATATGCGCATAGTTGCAATGCTTACAAAGCAAGATGTGTTTTGCGACATGTTTGCTGGTTGTGGTCCGTTCTCTCTGCCTGCTGCCAAACAGCACCGAGTACGGGTCTATGCGAATGATTGGAATAGTGCGTGTGCTGATGTTCTCTCAGATATGGCCAAGTTGAATAAAGTGGAGAAATATGTTTCCTGCTTCAACATGGATGGGCGAGAGTTCATTCGGAGCCTTATGCGCAGAATTACAGCAAGCCATGAGGAGTTGGATGAGGTAGAAGCAGAAACAGGGAAGGCTTGGCCGATGTTCACCCATGTCACCATGAACCTACCACACACGGCCATGGACTTTCTGGATGTGTTTGTGGGAATTCTTGCTGATTCCAAAGAGCTGCCATTACCTATGATTCACGTATATTTCTTTTCCATTGAAGGCAAAGAGCATGATGCAATCCAGCAAGCTTGTGACAAACTTCGTGTTGACAACTTGGGTTCAGAAGTTTCGATTTCTTGTATACGCTCCGTGGAGCCGGGTATTTCCAATTACCGTTTGTCGTTCCGCTTGCCTGCTGCCGCTGCTCATCGCTCCATCACCGTTGACAGTACAGAAAGGTCAGGGTGCAGTCATGTTGTATGTACTTATACAGTATTTGTCTTGCGCTACTGTAAGGCCGATATTCTTTTCCAGAGCAGCCTAATCAACTTACTATGCCCATGGTTTACAAGTAAAGGCAATGGTGACTTTAGAGAGGTTGCGCACAACGAGAATTCGTAAGATTTGGCCATAACGGCCTGGCCTAACAAAAGTGGTACAAACTTTCGTAAACTTTCGACGGAAAAGGAGCTGCTGATCAACGAAAATTACTTTGTTTCAATCACCGTACTACCACACAGTAGTGTATGGCACCTGCGTACTGTCGTACACTTTAAGTGTACGACAGTACGCAGGTGCCATTGCACATGCATGCCTGACTTTCGAGCCCTATTTCCCGTACTCCGAAAAACTTGACGTTACCACTTTTGCGCAAGCTCCGGATCAGCCGATTTCCGTAGCCATTTTCGTGGTTGCCTGATCCGTCGAACACTACGAAACGTCGTTATGCGCAACCTCTCTATTGTCGTGTTTAGCTAGTTTAGTGGAGGTCCTCCATCCCTTTGTCTCTGCCCCAGCTTCTCTCTCTTTCTCTCTTGCACACACCTTTGGACCTTTGGATGCCCATTGCTCCGTGCAATGATAGCATCAGAAGTTGCAGTATTTCCTGTGGTGAGTTAGATCGTTGGGCCGACGAAAGCCCCTGCCACAGCCGCAAATGAACACTCTAGGCTTTGGCACAGGCGGCTGGGGACGATTGCACATGAGGCGCCAGTCTCGTCTGTCCTGCGCCTCGCAGACACACACACACACACACACACACACACACACACACACACACACACACACACACACACACAATGTACATGTATACGACAAGCTTGCCCTTTGACGTTCCACCGTCAGGGGAGATGATATGCTGTTGCGTTGGGCAGTACTTGTGGCAATGCTTCTTATCACCACTCCTTCTGAAATCTCTTCCGCTTACGCATTGAAAGTCGCTGGAAGAGGAAGCTGATGTTCATGAACCCGCCTGCACCTTTCCAGCCATCCTGTGCAGTCCCTTACCAGAGAGCAGTTCAAAGGGTGGACTGTGGAATTGAGCTGTACCCCTTGCATAGGTCAACGAAGAGGGCAACATTGAGTCACGCTCCCATGCTTTTTTTTTTTTATTGCCTTGCAGTGAATCCCGTATCGCTGCAGCCACGGTCCTTCCAGGAACCACTAGATCTGGTATTTTTTTTTAAAGAAGTCAAAGGGGGAGGGGTGAATACTTGATTGATATTCATCGACAGTGACTTCAAGACTGTTGTTGCAGGGATTCTAGATATATCTGACCTGCTTGCAGCTGAACTTCATGCTGAGCCCATCGGTATGTTTTCTTCTTGCACTGTCTCGTGTGTGTGTGTGTGTGTGTGTGTGTGTGTGTGTGTGTGTGTGTGTGTGTGTGTGTGTGTGTGTGTGTGTGTGTGTGCGTGTATGTGTGTGCATGTGTATGTGTATGTACTATGTATGTGTGTGTACATGTATGTGTGTGCATGTGTATGTACGTGTGTATGTATGCGACTATGCGTGTCTGTCTGTCTGTTTATGCCCTTTGCATAGCTCACAACAATGTGGTGCCACGTAACAACTGAGTGCATGGAGATGAAGTAAGCTACTTGCCGGTACAGAGTACCATGAACTACAGCTCTGGGCCAGTCTGGCATTGCTTGCCTGCCTAGTGCCTGCCAAGCCAAGCAGTGCAGGGTTGCTTGAGCTTCTCGCCACCTACGTATGCTCAACTACTCCCGTGTGTCCAATACACATACAACACGGGGTGATGTCAGCAGTCAATCGGTCAGCCGGTCGGACGCAGCGCGGAGTGTGTCAATGCACTGCTGGATCCTACGGGGGCAAGGAAAGAAGTTCTGCCGTACCTGTGCCGCTATCACACACCCGGGTGATCCAGAGGAAGATGTTGGTGAGCCAGTACGAGACCCCAGATGTGCCTTATCAGGTCTGGGATACATATGCCCGCGGTTTATTCTCTTTGGAGAAAGGCCTTTGAATTCGGCAAGCGCTTTTAGCGTGGCTGCATGCGGCAAATGGCTTCGGATGTTCTTGAGATTTGTGGCCACTCGTAAAGAGAATAATGTTAGTAAGCGTCGGCATCAACTTGCTATACTTCTGAAAGTGCTTTCAATCATCATTGTTCAATCATCATTGTTCAATCATCATTGTTCAATCATCAATGTACTACTGTAGTCACTTCTGAAAGTGCTTGCATCGTAGCCAACATCAACTTGTCGTATTGGCAGTTACTGTGGTGAAAAGAAACAAGATCTTGATCTTATGTACCCTCAGATTCAGTCAGAACGTGCCAGCTGAAAACTCAAGCCAGCACAATAGACACATAGTGGCGTGCCAGATAAAAGATTTTGGCAGATCCAGATATGTCTGGTTGTCAAGACCAACTCGGGGCTGGCAGACCCAAAGCAGTGCTCAAACTGCTGAAGCCGCCACACGCCAACTTATTGTTGCTCAATGCTGTACTAAATGCTGTGCTGGGCATGGACAGAGACATCGACAAATGTAGCAGAACAATGATATTTTCTGCATGTGCATGTATTCTGAGCAAGTACTAGCCTGCCTCGTGGCGATGGTGTGTGCAGAGCCAGGTTACACTGCTGGGCAGTTACATGTACTTTGCTCGATGGTAGATCCTTTGTTTAGAGTTTAGACGGTTTTATACATCTTTGTTTGGGCATCATTTACTCATGTACGGTCACCACCAATCTAGTAGGAGAGCGGCGGTTTCGTTTCTGCCTGTTGTCAAACAAACTAACCATTTCTTACTTTTCAAGTAGTGGAAACAGAACTCATGTACTATACAATTGTACAAGTTGTAGCAGTTTGAACTGAGCTCCTTGCCTGAAGATCTAACTTCTAATTATTGATAGGTCTCTGGACCAGTGAGTATGGATTGATTACCTGGTTTTTGCAATAAATATTACGAGGGAAATGGCCCTCTGTGCCGAAATGAGACATTTGAATGTGGCCAATGTCAAACAACTAGTTACTTTGCGATCAACTCAACATCTCTACAGGTATTAAAGTTAGGTAACAATAATAATTTGGTCAGACAACACCTAAACAAACGGTCTTCGCCTCTCTTCCCAATCAAAACTACATGTGCTGGTAGTACTGGTATGTTGTTGACGTCGGTGCAGTGTTGGACAGTGAAACCCGACCCCTTGCCGTCCAGAACGGCATCGGGAGTTGTATGATGGATGTGTGTCCTGAGCTGGGCTGCAAAGTGTCATGGGCTGCTTGAATCAAGCCCCACTAGTCCGCCCGTGTTTGGACTTTACTGTCTAACACTGCAGCTAGAGCCAGCTTTGCTTGTCTGCAACATACAGCATGTGTGCCTCAAGTAGGTGAAGCAATGCTGGTCACCTATGTACGGCGGATCTTAGCTCGTACTCTCCACAGGCTCTCCTTTGATCAGATAGCGTGTGAAGCCAGCCTCGACAAGTACTCTCCAAGCCCGCTCCACCTCCTCCGGTATGACCTGCTGGCTCTGGTAGCCTAAACGCGGGTAGACCTTGATCCGCTGGAAATCGCCCGCCATTATGGATGCCACGTGTGCCAAGTCGCCCGTTTCTGATGAGCAATAGTCCTCGAGGCGTAGCTGTGGCGACGTCACGCATAAGCAAGTCATTTCCGGCCATTGTGCTTCGAACGTGGCTAGCGTGCGCCGCTCCATGTAGGGTTTTTGCACTGCCAGGACAGAGCCTACCTTGATACCCTGTTGGGCCAATAAGTCTTGGCTAAAGCGAACGTTCTCGCCTGTGTTTGTAGACTTATTCTCAATGAGAACTTTGCTTTTATCCACGCCCATGCGGCACGCAATCTCTGCAAACAGATCTGCCTCGGGCTTCTCGAATACACCCTCGGTGAGGTTTCCCAATCCTCCCGAGAACAACAACCAGTTACCTAGTCCATCCAGCATAAGTTGAGCACCTCTCTCAGCCACTCGACTGTCGTGAGAACCGAGGACCATGATGACGTCACACTTCCTCACCGGGTGGCTAACCTTCATGTAATTCCAAACAGTGTGAGCTGCACTAAGCTGGCTTTCATCCAGTTGCATCGTGGCACTAGACGACATAGTTGTGCAGTCAAGATTCGTGACACTATTCTAGCTGCTAGAGACCGGATAGATCAACCTACTAGTACTACGACTATGAGTACAGCGACTGGTATTGAGCCTCAGCCCGTGGTCCTGTGGACAGTTTCAAAGACAAAGTGTAGATCTTCAGCCAGTTCAGGGCGTAGCATGCGGTGTCTAAATAAGTTATGCCGAGCGAATTACCTCTTTTTTATGCACGTGTAGTCAGTCATTGGTGGCAGCTACTTCTCTCAAGTTGATACTAGTACACACATTATTCGAGGGGAACTGGGACGAACAGAACACGCAGACACATTATTCTCTCTCTCTCCGGACTCTCGACTCCATCCAATGATTATGTGCGATAGATATGCTGTCTGCGAAAATGATACATGTACAGTAAAACCTGTAACTAACGACCACCCCTTGGTGCCCGGAAAAGTGGTCGTTAGTGGCAGGTGGTCTTTAGTTAGAGGTTTGCACCACGCGACCATATATGGATCCCAGTATATGATAATTTAGGTACTTATTACTACACTATTACTAGTTGTACAATATGTAGACAGACAAAAAAAAACCGTTTTGCACGTCAGGATAAAAAGCGTCGCATTTTGAACATGAACACTACACTACAGACTACAGTACAGTACAAAGCACTGTCGACATGTCTGACGTATGACATAACGTGCATTGCATTGAGAAAGAAAGCTTGGACCTCGAAAAAATACTGACTCCAGTCCAGATCCTGCATGCTGCAGCTGCGCTGGGCTTTTGTCGTTTATTATTATTACTAGTGCCAGTAGTCAGTGGAGTTAATTGAGGATCGATCTACAAAAAGTGGAAACTCCAGCTCCCGAGGGCTCTAGACTCTATTGGCTAGCTCTACTCTAGCTCTAGACGTAGCTGAGCTTCTTTGGAGGTCAAGCGGAAGGCCTCTCGAGGTTGTTTGTGGACACTATTCACTAGTGACTCTTGTATCAGTTTCCCATCGCTTCGTCATGCCGGGTTTGGTGTCGTACTTGCAAGGGGGTTCACCCAAGAGCTTCACGCTCCCTCCTCTTGGGTCTGGAGAGGCGATTGGCGAGAAGGCGTTCGACTATTTCTTGCGCGGAGGTGTTGCTGGTATGCTGCTGGTGATATTCCAATGTTTGTGATCGATGGCCCTGTGAAAGTGCAGCACGGTGATTTTGGGCTGTTTCTGCTTTCCTATCACCAGGATACGTGGCCGGCATATTCAGGGCGCTTGTGATGCCCCCGATGAAGCTTCAGTCTCCAAGAATCTATCACGCTACGAAGATATCTCTTCGAATGTCGCTGTGGAATGGTACGGTCACTTGCACCATAGACAGAAATACTGCAAATATTAGCGTATTTTTACTAATTTTTTAGTGTGCCTAGCGACCCAAACCAAGGCCATAATATATGGGCGACATTTGATTTGCGCAGGATTTAATAGCATTGGATTGGTGGAATTCTCACGAACAAATCCCAAGTATGTCCACGGCTCCTTGACTCCAGAGGGCCGTGCTTATGAAATCCACGAAGCTCCGAAGGTACATTACATAATTATTGTATTATCTTTGCACGAGTATTCCACCTGGCATTGAACTATGGGGAGGGGAGGGGGTGCATTGTTGAAGTAAGTTTCTGGCAAGCAACACATGAAGTGGAACTCACCAAACACAGCTGCAGTGGCAAGACATCCTTGTTTTTTAATATGTGGTGGAGGCAACTACAACGTCTGTCCCCGGGGAAAATTGCGGAAAAAATCGCAAAAAACGCGGGGAAAAACGCGGCAAAATATGGCATAATTTGCGGTGAATTTGCGGTAAATATGCGGTAAATATGCGGTGAATAATATTGATGTGCGGCAATTTTCAGTGAGTATGTAGTGAAATCAATCAATTACAAGACTCTGGTGTAAGCACTCGTCATATTTGAGTAAAAAGCCGCCACGATGAGACGTTGCTGACCGAACAGTGCACTGTGTGTACGTGTAGTGCAACAAAAAAGTTCAAAAAACGCGGGAAAAACGCGGAAAACGCGGTCTTTTAAAAAATCGCAAAAAACGCGGAAAAAAACGCGGCCGCGGAATCGCAATTTTCCCCGGGGACAGCAACGTGAACTGTTTTCACCGTCCTTGACAATTGTTCTATGCGATAACTCGAGTTAAGCGTTGAGTATGAAAGCATTGTAATCATCCCTCCACACCACATGTATCCGCTCCTGTCCATAATAGGAAATGGTCGGCAACGAAAAATAATTTGCGTGATCAGAGCAATCCAGGATAAGGAGGTGGATTTCTCTGATTCAAGTCCGGCTGATTCTGATCTGGATTGACGTAGTGGCGATGGAGTCTGTGGAGTCTCGGTGCGTATGTCACGCCGGACCTGGACTGACCCAGGGTGCCGTCTCGCCGGGCTGTCCAATACACGGGGGGGGGGGGGGGGGGGGGCTGCTGCTGGGCGATTGGTTTGGTATAGGGCCCCCGGTTGATGGCTTCGGAACGCCGAGGAGCCCCCACGCTGAGATGGTGAAAGGCGGCCGGTGGAACGGACAGGGTGTGGATTGCTCTGAAAGCGATATTCGCGACGAGGCTGTGTTTGCGATGGCAGGCGAGATACATCCGCTAGGGTATTGCCTGGTTTAACCTTTCCATCGTCTTGGCAGAGAACGTTTCACCAAAGAGGAGATTCCCAGTCTCCGGCAGCTCATCGCCACGACAGCTCTTAGCCAGGAGCTTGTCCTTGGACCAATTCCACCTCATTTTGGATAAGTATGCATTGGCATGTCCCAGCAGTACCAGGGTTCTCGGAATCACTTTTTTGACTTCAGGAATGATGTCAGTGGCTGTCACACTACCAGCCTGCACTGACATGTCCGTCTTTAGTGAAGCCAGCAAACACAACACTGGCCCAGCGGCCTGGTGGATGGTGTTCTGCTTTTGTGAACATAATCCCGTACCACGGCAGGAGCCTCGAACACATATAATGTACTGGCAGCCACCAGTGCCTCCGGAGCAAATACAGCTTCATCAGCTGACGATCGGGCTAATTCTACTGACAGATGGGACCGCGCTGAGTTTCTGCTCAGCCACGGCCGTTCCAGCCCCTCCTTTCTCCACGTACATGCGTACAGTACGGTGACAATTTTGAGTACTTGTATGTTGGAATCGTGTTGACTGATATCGGTCCTGGGAGAAAGTTAATTAAATATCAAGCCAGATTTGAATGACCAGGACTCCACCTGTACTACCCTGAACTGCCGAGCAGGTTTGCCATAACTGAAAAAATATGAATATTTGTGTATAAAGAAAATGCCCACCATGTAGGTGGGTATGGGATGCCAGGGTTATGATCACACTGCTCTCTTTGTGCAACTGGGCCACTTTTTGGAACCTGATGATACAGTATAAATTATTCACATGTACTTCAATTATGAGATTCTGTCGAGATATGTTTGAGTTACAAATGTTTGACTACTGCCGATAATCTATCGAATGCGATAGAAGTATGTGCGTTAGTTAAACATTTCATTCAGTTCATACCACAATGTACTTCGAAGTACTTGCCAGTATGCAGGCATAGGAGCACTGTCTCTTTCTTTTGTGTTGTTTGTCATGCAGCTGTGATATTTTCAGCTGGTTCCCTTACCGTTAACCTGCTGGCAAGGTATCGAGGACGGGATAGCAATGCCCACTGGGGTACAGCTGGTGCTGGTATGGCCGTCATGTACTGCGCAATGGCTGGTACGTTCACGCCTACTGCCTCTCCAGTTGAGTGTACAGTGTACACATCTATTCAGTCACTCACAAGACAGCCATTGTGCTAAACCAATCTTCTTTAGTCCTCTATCAGAAGTGCGCCATGTCATCTCTCTCCTGCTATACATAAAGCGGTACAAGCACGTGCATGCCTACACATTAGTGGTGAAACGAATATACCGAATATTCGAATATTCGTTCGGTTTGGCACATTCGAACGAATATTTCCATGACGAATATTCGTTAACCCGGTATGCAGGGTTTACCGGGCGACTTCAAACTATCGTAACTTCGCGAATACTTGACTGAATTGCTTCATCGAACGGTCTATCGGCATTGGCAAACTCTCAGCTGTCATCTAGAAGCAACCCGAACGCAATTCGAGGCCCTGGAGTGGAGTTATGGCGCTCGAACGAAAAATCACGTCTCAAGCTGTTATTTGAGCCTGTGAAATGCACTTCAGCTGGAGATTTTGTGAAAATTGACCTAGAATGATGGAGAAACATGTGCCTTCGTTTGTCATGCCTAGTAATAGTGACACTATCCAATAAAATGACTGAGAGGAGGGCATGTGATGTCAAGAATATTCGTTCGTTCGTTAAAAGCCAAAGAATATTCGGCTACTGGGTTTTGATATTCGTTTCACCACTACTACACATGCGTACATAGTACTACATGATTGTACATACAACTGCATGTACGATATCTACATACCGTATCTGTTTACCAGCATTGCATCTGGACTTGGCCTGCTAGTACCATGTTTCTTCTTCTTCAGTGACGGTAGTGGCCAGTGTTCATTGCAGCACTTCCAGTAGTCTGCGAACAGTGACTTTCACGTTGTAGGGGGCAAAGCTCGTTGTGCATTCCCAGTGGTTCCCGGTCAGTCAGCTCTACATCATACATGTCCAGCATCAGCACCACCAGTACAGGTATACACTATACATGCATTGGTGAAATACCAGCCCTATTACCTGGTGTCCTGGATTCCACCCTGAACTGATAGGACCCCCCTGTATAGGTGTGTGTGTGTGTGTGTGTGTGTGTGTGTGTGTGTGTGTGTGTGTGACTCTACAGGAGTCGGTTAGGAATTTTGTAGCTCTCATCGTTTGATTAGTTTTTGTTAGTTTTCAGTTCTCAGGGACGGCTCTGGGCTTCCAGGGTCGTCCCTGGGACAGTTCCCAGTAGAAGTCCACAGCGGAAAGTCAGCAGAGCAGATTACAGGACGAACTTCGGGTGTCGTCACTCTGACTCTGTTTTCCGCTGTTGGACCCATCGCGAGGCCTTGCAAGCCCGCGAATGGAGCCATCTACCGCACGCAGTAGGAGACGAAAGGAGTTTACCCTGAGCGTTGGGACGTGGAATGTCCGCTCGTTGCTGGAAAGTGAAGGACCCGTCCAAACAGCATCCACTCGACATCAAGTGGCTGACGACAAGAAAATTTATCGGATAATTCAAATTTTCAAACGTCTTGGATTGGAAATAGTTTGTCTTCAAGAGACCTACTGGCTGGATAAGAACGTTTACAACATCGACGGAGCAGTGCTAATTTCGTCTGGAAGACCTTCACCTGGCGAGGGAGAGTCGTGTCGAAGGGGTGAAGGTGTTGCGATTCTGTTGCTGGGAAATGCAGCTCGCGCGTGGCGTGACGGCGGTTGTCAATACGACGCCCGCAGCTCTCGGATTGTGTCAGCGCGATTGAAGTTTGATATTCATGGGTGTTCACCGGTATGGTATACTGTCATCTCCGCATATGCTCCGACGTTCGCCAGCAAGCGAATTGCCAAGGAACAGTTCTTTGCGGACTTGCAAGCGACTTTGCCACGGATGGGCACAGAAAAGTTTATTCTGTTGGGTGACTTCAACGCCAGAGTTGGATCCCGTACGCATGCTGACGCTGATGAGTGGTCACGTGTACGGGGCCCACATGGAGTGGGTGAGATGAACTCTGCAGGACGTGAGCTGTTGGATTTTCTTGCAACTATTCAGGCGATGGTGTGTAACACATGGTTCTGCAAGACAGAGGATAGGAAGTGGACCTGGCAACATCCAAGGTCAAAGAGATTTCATTGTATTGATTTTGTCATCACGTCACAAGCTGACTACCACCAATGTATTGATGCTCAAGTTATAAGAAGTGCGGAATGTGGGAGCGATCACAACCTGGTGGCTGCGCGTTTTGTAGTAGGCCGTCTGCAGCGCCGCTCGCGTTGTGTGCAAACGAAGAAATGTAAGCGGTTTGATGTTGCACGTTTGAAGGATGTCCACAGCACTGACTCATCTGGAAACATCACACGAGTTGCTGATGTCTATCGTGAATGCCTCACAAACAGTCTGCAACAGCCGAATGAACATACCACCGTTGAATGCAAATGGTCGAGGTTGCGCACCGCGGTCACCGAGTCTGCAGAGGAGACCCTCGGTTTTCAGAAACGTCGTCAACCAGATTGGTTTACTGAGAGCAAAGATACCCTCGAACCCTTGTTGAATGAAAGGAATCAGCGATATCAAGAATGGATTTCAAGTGGCAGGTCTGATGACACGTGGAACAGGTTCAAGGCTGCCAGGAGTAAGGCAAGAGCTGCTGTCCGCTCTGCCAAGAACTCCTGGTTCACCAACAAAGCCAAATCTCTTGATGGTGCACGGTTTAGTTCCTCACGGGTGTGGGCATGTGTTAAGGATATGCAGGCTGCCAAGCAGGGATTACGCCCTGTGTCTACTACCGCTATTAGGGATGCAAATGGCAACATCTGCAAATCTGTGGAGGAACAAGGTGGACGATGGTACCAACATTTCGATGGCGTACTCAACATCCCTAGCACATTTGATCCATGTGCCATTGACGAAATAGACCAGCAGCCTATCAACCAGAACATCGCTGGCAAGCCGGATGCAGCAGAGGTGGCGCGAGCTATTCGACAACTCAGCAACGGCAAGGCCGCTGGCGCCTCAGCTATCCTGCCTGAGTTGGTCAAAGCGGGTGGTGAGAGTTTCATGGAGGCACTGTTGGATCTGTTGCACCATGTCTGGGATGACGAGGCTGTTCCGCAGGAATGGGTAGACTGCAACCTTGTGCCAATCCCAAAGAAAGGTAACCTCTCATTGTGTGATAATTGGCGTGGCATATCACTCCTGGATGTTGTTGGGAAAGTTGCTGCTCGAGTACTTCAGTCCAGATTACAGATTATTGCGGAGAATATTCTACCCGACTCCCAGTGCGGCTTTCGTAAGGGTCGATCTTGCACAGACATGGTGTTTGCAGTTCGCCAAGTCCTGGAGAAGTTGTACGAACATCGCTGCCCGGGATACGTTGTCTTTGTTGATTTACGTAAGGCGTACGACTCAGTAAACCGTGAATGCATGTGGCTGATTCTCGCGAAGGCAGGGGTCCCTAGTAACATCGTAAACATCATCAAGTCGTTTCACACCTCCATGTCGGCTACTCTCTCCATCGGGTCAACACCCATCCAACCCATTGCAGTGAAGAGTGGTTTGCGGCAGGGCTGTTGTATGGCACCAGTCTTATTCAACATATTCATGTGGGCTGTTTTCCAGAGATGGTCCAGAGTGGTCGAGCATGTGCCTGGTATCGGCGTCCCGTTGGCATTCAATCCTGGGGGCTCGCTTTATTTCAAGAGAAAGCGTACTGACGATCAGACTACCATCAACGACTGCCAGTTCGCTGACGACTCTGCACTGTTTGCCACTACCCGTACTGCTGCTGCTCTTGCTCTGGATATGTTCATCGATGTCTCGTCTGCATTTGGTCTGACCGTCAATCTGGACAAGACCAAATTTATGGCGGTTGGCTATGGTATCACGGATGATGACCGACTTCCTCTTCCTGTGAAGAATGGCACATTGGAATGTGTGCGTGAGTTCCGATACCTGGGTGCTGTTATCCATGATTCTGGCCGATCTCACAAAGATGTATCGACCCGTGTTTCATCTGCCTCCCGTGCTTTTGGAGCGCTCCGTCATGCTGTCTTCAATGACCACAATCTCTCTCTGCGCACCAAGCGTCTGGTTTTCGAGGCCTGTGTTCTGTCCTTACTGCTCTATTGTGCGGAGACGTGGGTACCGCTGCAAAGTGATGTGCAACGGATCACGACCTTCTACTACCGGTCGCTTCTTTCCATCATGAGTGTTGCACAGCGGGATGTGTGGGACTTGAAGATAGCCAAGGACACCATTCTGAAAACATGGAATGCAGCAAACCCACTGGATATCCCCGACCGCCTCATGCAGAGAAGACTGGAATGGCTTGGGCACGTGGTACGCATGCCTGAGGAGCGGATGCCGCGGATGTTGTTGTTTGGCACATTGCTGCCACCACGCCCAGCGTGTGGCCCGCGGAAACGATGGCGAGACGCAATTAGGGTCGACCTGCGACGAATAAACATCGCCGACGAGTCATGGTTTGACACAGCGCAGGAACGATCTGAGTGGCGGCAAGCTTATCGAGCAATACAACCAGCTCAGAAACCGGCTCGGGAGATAGTCTGCGAGGTGTGCCGGCGTGCATTTGCTCGGCAGCAAGATATCGCCCGCCACAAGTGCATCATGGAACGGCGTAAACCAGTCCAGCAGCAAGCCAACAGCCGCCAGTGCTCCCAGTGTCACCGATGGTTTCGGAGTGCGGGTGGCATTGCAGTCCATCGCTGTGTCCAGTCCAATTCTGCCCCGAATGTTGCCAATGCCACAAGCTCTTCACCTGTACGCCTATGTATTCGGAAACCGTGCTGTACCGCTCACTGTCCCATTTGTGAACGCTGCTGTAAGTCGATCCGGGGCTTTGCTATCCACAACTGCAACCGATCCACCAGGCGCCCAACTGCTGATGAAAGGGACAAGTTCCAATTGCAATGTCAGAATTGCCGGAGGCGTTTCAAAAGGCGAAATGACTTATCCCGTCACCAACGCTCATGTCTCCTCTCGTCTCCGTCTCGCTCAACGAGAAACACGTGACCTACATGGCAGTGTATACCAGGACCAGGACCAGGTGTGTGTGTGTGTGTGTGTGTGTGTGTGTGTGTGTGTGTGTGTATAAAACATTCTCACGTTATGTATAAATTTGAAGAAGAGGTTGTATGAATTTGCCACACAATGCTTTGTGGTTAAATTGTTACTTTCACGTCAAGCACGTGGCGGAAAATTCAACCTCGGTTGTGCAAGCCTCTTCGCATATTGTCTCATGAAGACATCACTGTGTTTGTGATGGCACTGACAGAGCACACTCCCTTTTACCAATGCAGGTCTTGAACTGTAAGTTAGGGGTAAGAGGGGGGGGTCATGACCGATTCACAAGCCCACAGACTACCTAGCCATATGGGTAACAGCACGTGTATGCTCGTATCCAATGGCAAAAGTGCACAGAAAACTCGGTTGGATGGATGTGTGTGCTTGATCTTCTTCTCTGCAGGGTCAGGCAAACTTTTGGTAGTCGGACCAGTCATGGCTTTTTCGTTTGGCTGCGCAGTACGAGGTGTGAACACTACCTTCTGCATGAACAAGATGGATCAACCAGTCACGATCGATACTGACATGTCCATCAGGCCGCCACCAAACGGTTTGAACATCAGGGATAGGATGTATTACGACCGTATGAGGTGGAAGGGTCGCCTGCCAGAGAAGGAGGTCCACGAGTAATTTCCTGCAGTAGTTCTCCTTTGGTGTTGAGTGTGTGACATTTGCTGCCATACAATTTTATTCCTTTATTGTATGCTAGAGGCTTGCTGCCGATAGCCTACACGTCTCCGTGTTCATTTAGTCATTTTAGATCATATTGCTACTGGAAGCACAGCAGCATGGTTTGTCAACACATTGATCCATCACATCACGATGATTGAGCCACGTGTAGCTTTTCTTAGTTTGCGGCCATTTTTGATGTCACTGCGGATGAAGTTGCTGTATCTGTGCAACTGGCTCAATTGTTCCGCCATCATAGTCTATCTATACATATAAATAACGCTACCGTAAGTTTTTAGATGCTATATGTGACTCTTTGTATTGGAATTTGGATGCTAGTATTAATTAATTTATCTGAAAAAACCTGCCGGTGATATGGGATTTATTGCCCCCTATCCACGGTTCGACACATTTGCACATATGTGTACTCACAAAGTGTGTAAGGTTCTTGCTGCGAGTGCTCTATGCCCAAGGAAAGGCAGAATGTACCACACGAAATAGGTGCGTCTGCTGAGCATTGTCGTAATCAATATCACGAGATCGAGCATCCTACATGATGATGATGAGGTATCGGTAGCACCAAGAGAAAAATAAGCTCCTGGGAGCTGATTTAAAAAAAATGGTAGCATATTTATACCGCGGTATGCAACTACTAAGCTGTAGGAAGTGCATCAGTATTACGGACCGGTGAACACGTGCGCGGTTCGGAGCTGCAAATCACTTAAATCT
The DNA here is from genome assembly GCF_964019385.1 of Sycon ciliatum. NCBI lineage: Eukaryota > Metazoa > Porifera > Calcarea > Leucosolenida > Sycettidae > Sycon > Sycon ciliatum. The sequence goes on from NC_088643.1 coordinate 88,123,646, forward strand.
TTCGGCAGGAGTGCATAGCCCCAGGCCAGGGGTTATGTACTCTTGTATTGGTGATCATGTACATGACATACTACCAAGAGTACATGAAACATGATTCGATTGTACTCTTGATACTACAAAGTCTACATGACATGTAAGCTCTCACAGCAATGATTGTGTGAGATCTACTCATGGTTATTCGGCGAAGTGTCCCTACTGATGCATGTCACAGGGGGTTTCCCGTCCAGAAAAAAGTCTTCAGCTCGTCTTTTTACGCACAACAGTTCAGCAAAAATAGCACTTCGATTTTGCAATTTGAATTGTGAGTGTTTTGACATTTTAGCTCAGTTCTTCCGTTTCTTGTGGCACGGGTATACATTGGATACAGCGAGAGGCAGAGAAGTTAGAAAGTGTCAACGATGGTGGTTGAACCATCGCTGCATGATGAAGCGATCAGCAGCGTCCGAACGAAGCTCGCGATCTTTCAAACTATAAGTACCGTCGTTTGAAAATTTCAAGGATTGTATAGTATTGTTGTTAATGTGTGCACTATGTTCTCCTTTGGTTCTTACTTGCTCATCCGAATGCCACTTAAATCGTCTGCACGAGCCATCAACGACTGGTTATAACCAACATTGACTTTGCCAGGCAATACATCTCAGTAAGAGGAGAATCTTGCACAGTTATTGTTTGAATACGTGCTCCATGAGCAATGGAATGGCAGTGGGGCTGACTTGTAGGGCAGAAATACAGATGTACTAGATTCACTAAGGGCACGAGGGAGGCGAAGTATTGGGAAACACACCCTGATACTCAATTGTTATGAATGCAAGGAACCATCTAGATTTCTACCTGACATGCCCTGGTACCCTGAGATGAGTGTTGCTGGTTCTGTTCACCTCACACCTGGTGTTCACTACCGAGGTGCTTTATGCAGGCTCGTAGCTCATGTGTAGTCAGCTTAGTCCTGTCACCTCACCAGCAAATGGCCATGCCATACATACTACATATAGTCTAAATAGGCAAAATGGTGACTAGCATGAGGTTGCCGGCGGTACATGTACATGGCCACCACACCACAGATGTGCGAGCTATACCCTTGTTTATGGACTGAACAATATACATCCTTGCTGTCACACTGGCCAGTTTTCTGCAGGGTTTTCTCTGGTGATCTGGAACAATTGTGTATGCCATACACCATACACATTCTGGATCTAAGGCCCACTTCGGGCCAGAAGTTATTTTCTCAAAAAAGGCCGTCCGTAAAATCCGAACAATTAAAAGAATCCGGATTGTTCATGGTATTAAAACAGTCAGGGCAGCGAACTGCCAACAAGTGGAAAATGCCAACCCCACCAGGACTTGAACCTGGGACCTTGCTGAACCCAGAATGTGCTGACAAATCTTTCATTCCACAGGCAGCACACAACATGTGCCACACACACTGATTTCCTGGCAGTTCACTTCCCTGACTGTTTACCTTGGATTTGAAGTTTATCCCACTCCCAATAATCACTTTCTTTCACCTCTGGCAATACGTTTCAGAAATCAACTATTGTTCAAGGGCGTCTCAGGGCAGTGGGGAGTGGTATGTCTGGGGGGTCGGGTGTCCCGGAGGAAAAAATCGAATTTTTCGACCAACAGGGAACGTTTTAGCGCTCTACAGGCGCTCTGGACAGACTATCCTGGACGAAATGTGGTACACCGGTGGTCGTACTGGTCGTACCGTGTGTGACACCCCTGATTGTTGGTCCCTGGGTACAGGGAGGAAGACCCAATTTCAATGTCCACAACAGTATGATTGTCTTATTCACGACACTCCAAGCTGTCCTCTATGCCATGGCTAAAACTAGATCCGCCACGGCATGAGACGAGTACTTCAAGTAGCGAAAGGGTTGACGGGCTTGTGTGGCCAACCCGAGAAAAGCGATAGTCTGCACCGTCATGCATGCAAATTTTACGACTCTACAGGTCCACATGTCAGGTATCGAAAAGTAAATCTTGATCAGTTTTATGAGCTTTAGATCGGAAAACGGACAGCAGTCCACTCACTGCATGACGTCATGGTCGTGCAGTCTGTTGTTTTCGAAAAATTCTAAAAACCTGCTGGGCTTATTTCATCACCCTGTACCACCCTTTTAGCCACTACCTGGATATCTTTTCGAATTTCGAATGACTTTGGCGCCCTCACTTTCAAGACCTGTTCATTCCTACCAAGCCATGGTGGCAGTTTGCATGGACGTTTGCATGGACGTACATGTATACACATGAAAGTTGCCGGCAATGGATGATGTATGGTTTGAAACTTGGTCATTTGTGACTTATGCCCTCCCTCCACACGCACTGATTTATAGGTCCTCAAGAACATAACAGAGTTCTATGCTTGCACATGCACACATCACACGACTATTGTTATGGTGCGTGCTATGCTTATCGGAGAAAGCAGCGGGGTGTGTGATTGCAAGATCTATAATGGTACTAGCTGCAGGGCATTGGTTTGCGGATATGCAAGGCTTGGGAGGTATTTCAGCATGGCACGCAGAGAGTAGGTTCCTCGGTCACAATGCGGTGCTTGATAGCTTCTTCAATATTCCTAAATGTCTATTTTGTCTTGTGTACTTGATGACTGCTTGGCAGGGATTCACTGAGCTGACCATCTACCCGCTATGCAAGCTCTCCTTCATCAACTTGAATAGTCGTCAGACTCATATCCTACTCAGCTTTGTATGTGTGCGGGCACTGCGGGGCTGCATCAGGTGAACTCATAATGAATGCGAGCTCACCTGCACTGTGTATTATTAGGATGACTATTTGTTATTTATGGCTATTTGTAGTTTCTGTCCAAGAAGCTGTTGCATTCTTGCAATGTGCTTCTGCTGTATTGTCGCTGGCATCGCCTCTGGTGATGGGCGTGTAAGGTTCTTGGTGCTCACGTGTTTGGTGATTTGGAGCGTGTACTGAAGGTAGGTCTAGCCTGTGCCCTCCCTCCACACACACTCAGTCTCAGCAAAGCAACACATACCCGTATAGGCTGGTCCTGCAAGAATCTCTATTTCTTCCAACCAAGTCCACAAAGCGTCAGGTGGGTGTCATGGAGTGATATCATTCATTCAGAAGCCACACTGGAGAATTCTTAGTAACTAAACAGATTTTGTACAGGTGCAAAGCAATTTGTGACACGCGAGCAAGTATTGGCGTATTGTACATGAGTGACACTTTTGTAATGTCACGAGGGACTGGAATGTGGAAGTAAGTGACCATTGTGTAAGCTGTTTATGAACTGAAGAATACATGTGCCGTAACTCCCATGGTGGACCAGTGTTCAAGAAAAGAATCAACGCCCATCAGGCGTGCCATTATTCTTGATTCCTGTACCGGTACTCATTATCTTGGCGGGTGTTTAGCTCAGCTTCTCAATGTGTGTTGTGTATTGTTCTCACTGTTGAACTGGGTGCTGCTGTGGTAAGTATTGTCATGCAATATACTTCAGTGACCACTGTATTTGTCTGATGACAGTTTGTATGGCGTTGGCGGCTCATTAGTGATGGGTGATCCACTCCCAGTACTCTCTGTTGGAATCCACTCGCATTGGAGCGACTGTCCGTCATAGGAAGTGATGTACTGACCCTGCTGGCATTTCGGGATGACTAGTTGTGCCTGTCCACTGCTCTTCTCATCTGCTTTAGCGCCAGCCGGAGCAACGGATCCTTCAGGTTGTTTGCTATCTCCTGCTTCTCCTTTTAGCCCTGCCTCACCCTTTCTTCCTGGCTCTCCTTTTGGCCCCGGCTTGCTGTGCACAGCGAACAGCAGGTCGAGATCTCGCATAAATGTTGGGTTGTTCACAAGTTGGTCCATGAGGGTGTTGTTCTTCACAAGTTGATCGACTATGATGTGAAGGTGGCTTTCCTGAATCTGTGCATCCCTGCCCGAGTCTCCCTGGTCACCTTTCTGTCCTTTCTCGCTCATTGTGCCCGGTTCTCCTTTATGTCCAACACCATCCGCACCTTGCTCACCTTTCTCGCCCTTATCTCCCGGTCTGCCCTGTGTGCCTGGGCGACCCGACTTGCCTGCATCGCCTGCTGGCCCCATTGGGCCGATATCTCCTCTCTTGCCGTGATGTCCCGAGTGTCCTTTAGGACCTGGTTTGCCGAGTTCTCCGGGATCTCCTTTGACTCCGCTATCTCCCTTGACTGCCGCACCTGGCTCACCTTTTTTGCCTCTGTGTCCTTGGTGACCCTTCTCTCCCTTTGCTCCGTCTTTACCATCTCCACCGTGGACACCTGTATCTCCCTTTAGACCCTTCTTGCCACGGTCACCTGGCAATCCTGTAGGGCCTATTGGTCCGACTGATCCGTTCACACCAGGCGTGCCTGCTTCACCTGGCTCGCCTGCATAATGCACCAGAAGTGGACCGGGAGGACCTTGAGGGCCCGGTAACCCCGGTGCTCCAGCTGGGCCATCTCTGCCCTCCCGACCAGGTCGTCCTGGTGGCCCGGGATAGCCCGCAACACCCGGTGGGCCATGCTCCCCCGGGCGACCTGCTCGGCCCGGTGGTCCAACTCTCCACTGGACAGGGATGTTGTACTGTTGTTGGTGCACTGCTTGTTGACCGTGACTTGGCTGGGCACACGAAATCAGCATCACACATACAAATGTGCTGCAGCAAACTGCGAGTAGCTGGACAGGAGTTTCTGGAATCGTCCCCATTTGTCTGTTTCCAAACGTAACTACTAAGCCACCTGTGAGTTGATTTTCGCTGCCTGCACAGGCTGCAGTCTTCTTGTGCACCGTCGGCGGTCGTGTCTCGTTCTACCGAAGAGACTACAGCTTTACAAGTAACAGTTGAAATGACGACCTCGTGAATTATTTTGATATCTTTGTGGCACTGATAAACTACGAGCGTGAAGTTGTCGTACTGCAATGTATGGTTGCCGAAGCTTGCATTGGAAATGGCAGCGCAATGACTCGATGGTTACTTCGTGGATTATTTTCGTGCTGGCTCGATCTGTCGCTCTTTGGCTTTCACGTTCGCGTGGCGTGTTGGGAGATTTTTCGACCTAGTACCTGCCGATAATATCGCGACATGTGGGCAGTACAGGATCGTCGACATGATCTGAATCTTCTGCGAAATCGACCACCCATTCATCACGCATCGATCCTTCTCCGCTCGATGGTTTCTTTTTCATTTCATCACTGCTTCAGTGCTTGTGTCGTGTGCACGCGACCAGTGCAGTGACACGGACACAGTGACATCGATCGCGTCCGAATAGCGATCGTGCGAAGAAGATGTTGGCCCCTAAACTAGCCTAGGCTAGGCTGCTTGTAGCTAGCCCCTGTGACCGAGTCTGAGCGATGAAATCCACTGAAGCGTCGCTTTGTCTCTGCCAGAGTCCGAGAAGGGCAATGGCTCTTCCGGCCAGTTCCGGTGCTGTTCTGCATGTCGAATCCTGTTCTGTTCGCTGATTCGCCTCATATTCATAATCTCGAGCTGTCTGTCCCTAGTCTAGCCCTGTGCATGTGCGACTCCCTCTCAAAACTCTTGCATTGCACTTGCAGCTTGTATAAGTAGGTTTGTAACGTCTTGATCTTCGCCATCATAACCATGCACACCGCACGATCTGTGGTCGGATTATGACGATGGATAAGGATATGGTATCCGCTCGAGACGCTGCGCTATTTTGCACTTGACTGACTTGTTCTTGATACGCACCTGTGGCTAGCGGCTACAGTACGTCCGGCGCGTGATCATGGTGATGCCCTGCGCGCTTTGATTAGTGCACTGGCTTTGTGGTCAACGCGTCGGTACCATCACAATGACCAGAAGACACCTGCAGGCTGCACCATGTGAGGTGGTGACTGTCGCTGATTGATGTTTCTTGTGGCCATGAATAATCATTGTTGATCAACTGTCCTGTCACGTTGGAACATGCCATGGACCAGCAACTCCATGATCCAGTCATAGCCTGTTGAGTGTTGGTCATCAGACCATGCCATGGTCTGGAGTCTGGAGAGAACAACAACTGTTACTTTCTGGCAACCACCCAGATGTCAAGAATGTCCCTAAGGCTATGTGTATAGCTACCTGACTAGTTGCCCAGCCATCCCTGGGACAATTCTGCATCTAACTACTTGCAGTTCAAATTCTGTAATTCTGTCTATGTGTGTGGATGAGAACATTGCGAATTCCTTTGTACATGCATTCATTTGTATGGGTGTCTTGCGTTGGCATAGTGATGACGTTGGACAGCCTGGAGCTGGGCTAGTACAGTAGTAGTAGTAGACTATGGATATGTGTGGCTGTTGTACGAGTGTAATGCACAATGCAGGAGAGGGTAGGATGCAGGCAGGCCCTATCAATAGTTACTGTTTCCCCTGCATCTGTGAACTCGGGGCATTTGCAGTCGGTTCAGAAAACGACTCTACGTGCGGTGCGCTATGCAATTGTGCGTACGCGCATGGTGGTACCCATTATTTTTTCCTGAACAGACTGTAGGGCACTGTAGGGCACGCTGCACATGGGACCCAGCATTGCTGTATATACGCATGATGGAACCTAGCATTGCTGCTGCATACACTAGTTATTATATTATACATGTACATGTGGTAACAACTCAGCTGCTCTACTATGGCGTGACTGCAACACTCCCAACAGCAGTAACTTGCAAGCAGTGTAGCCTACTACAATACCTGTACATATACTGCATAGAGGATGAGTATGGATGACTACAATGTAGTGTTACATGGTTTCCACGGTCATGTGCCATTGTATCAGTTAGAATGCGACCTGATGAACATGGCAGCTGCGGCTTTGTACATCCCTTGCGTTGGGAACAACGGGCGTGTAGTGTATTTGGCGCTGTCGTGTTTGCGAGGCCGAGCTTCATCTGCTGCAGCTGTGTGCGTGGACTTGTAATCAATATGCAGAATTGCATTGGGACTTGTGAGTGCACTGCTCATGCAGCAGTTGTTCGTGTCACACAATCGTTAGTAATCCTAGCTGTTTGCACTGCTCTACAGTGTTGACCGCAGCTGTAGATGACTCTGCATGTCCTGTGCTCGTATAGGACAGTGCTGCTCAATGAAATCCGATCAATGCCAGTGAATGCCATGCTGGGCGCTGTGCGCCCCGCCTTAGATCTGCAAATGCTGGGATGGTGAACTGGTGCAAGGCGCAAACTTGTTTCACGCGATCGGATTCATTGAGCAGCACTGTACTACTTGGCGGTCTTGCCCTTTTAAGAGCAAGATTGGCTGCTATATGGCCAAGCGACAGCAATCAATTTGGTTAAAATTACATGGATTGCGGTCGCTTCGCCGTATACTTAGTAACAGCTCTGTGAATGCATGTATGTACATGTATATTGGCCTGCCAAAGGTGTTTGTGATTCATAATTTTAAGTATTTGTGTCGATGTCAATGCACTTGATTTCATTTTTTTCTGTACACATTTCAAAGCTGTGAAACTGATGGCTTTCTAGCACAAACCGGTTTCTAAGGGTTCTACCCGGCGTGGGTTTCTTCCTCGCTCTCATCACAGTACTGCTTGTCTTGTCTGTCGTTGTAAAACGATAATCCATCTTCCACCGTTGCTCTGCAAATGTTTGTGTGTGTTCGGCACACCATTGTGTGTTTCCTTGACTGTCATTGGGCAATACATATAATCCGTGCAACGGTTGCTGGCATCAGCGTATCCTTTGAGAGCAATGATCCACAAGTGCCGCTGTCTCGACCGTCGAAAAAGTAAGATTTGCACCGAACAGTGCAACTTATACTGTCTTGCACTGTCTGCATTGCGTGTTTGTATGTACAATGTTGGTTATACTGTTTTCCTGGGCACTCGTGCCTGACAAGGGCCCTAGAGATAGGCTGGCAATGGTTGCATAGATACTAAACGATTACAATACAACTTACTATTGGGTGTTGTGATCAAATAAGTGTGGATACATGTGTTCATTATTGACTCTTGTTTTGTGCATGACAGGCGGGCGCTGGATGCCTTTGCTGTCGGTCACCAGCAGGCGCTGAATTCCTCTCATTTGGATCTGGGTGGTAGCGGAGAGCTGGTATTGAGGTTGCCTCCTGACGTCCAGAGCCATATCCAGGGTAATGTCTATGGGGATAGTCTGTGTTGTGACGGTCAATGTCTGATGTGATGGTCGATGCATGACAAGTGGCGGGCACTATGCTAGAGTACCTGCTTGTATACTAGTATTGTTGAGATTTCGATGTGGGCTGTAGGTGGACTCCAGCGAGTTGTGCATGAGAAAAAAGGCTTCAAAAAGCATATACATGTAAAGTTGAACTTCGCTTTTTGGCCACCTCACCAACCCGACCACTGTCGCCCAGTCCCGGATTTTCCCCCATGAGCATACATCGCATACTGCACAGTGACTTTCATCGCTCAAACCACGTTGAAAATCAGACCACTTTGCCCGGTTCGAACTGCGGTCGAAATTCCGAGGTTCCACTGTACGTTCTTCCACTTAGGACATTCCATGAGCACCGGATTTTTTTAGAAGCTGGTGCGACCATACCCACCCTTACAGTGGCATCTGCCCCATAACTTATGTAAGGAAAGTCAATAAATTCATCATTGATACGTAATTATAACTACCCTGTCTTTGATTTGGTAGTTGTACTTTTAAGCAATGGGAATGAGGGATAACTTAGTCTCACTGTAGATGTCTTACACTGGATACCGCTGACTAAGATAGTACATTGTTCCTTGTCAATGCTGATGCACAGAACGCAAGCCATTGCAGGTGACTGTGGAGTTTAGCCTGGAGAAGCCTAAGAGTGGGCTACACTTTGTGATACCACCAGGTGATGGCTCGTTCACTAAGGTGAGCATTTTCTGCTTCTAATTGTAGCTGTGTGTGTGTGTGTGTGTGTGTGTGTGTGTGTGTGTGTGTGTGTGTGTGTGTGTGTGTGTGCCACCTTTGTTGGTTTCAGGGTTCATATACTTTCTATTTGAAGTATACATACCCGTTAACCATGGACTACTTCTGGCTAGATTAACTCTTGTGTAATCATGGTGCTAGTGAAGCTTGTATCAGATCCACTCTGATTTAGCCACCCACACTAGTAGCAAGTATTACCTTCACTGGGGGCAGGGGTACCTGCAGTTGGATCCCGGGACGGATACCCTGATGCCGTCAATCCTTTTTCTGCACCTTGTCCTCACCCACTTACTGAGGTGTGGTGAGCCCATAAGTGGGATCATTTTCAAGTCCACCCAGAGTTTTGGGGATTTCAGGTGGTGTCGGCCGTTGGGCGGTTCAATAGCCAATTGAGTCATCTTTGCAAGATTCCTTTTGAGTCTCTCTCCCCTCTCCCGGGGAGACCCACGTGACCAGTTTGGCAGTGAGCAACAAGTACAAGTGTGTGTGTGTGTGTGTGTGTGTGTGTGTGTGTGTGTGTGTGTGTGTGTGTGTGTGTGTGTGTGTGTGTGTGTGTGTGTGTGTGTGTGTGTGTGTGTGTGTTGACGTGTTAGTCTCTGGCTGTTGGCTTTGTAGTGTGACCACTCGTTTACTTATGTGTACAGTGTAGCTTTATCTCACGCGCTGTGCTCCGTCTCGCTATCATCCCTTGTTTAGTCTTGCTCTTCTTTCTCTGTGCTGTTCTTCAGCGCGGAGCACATGTTTTCTCGTACAGTTATGGCAACTCATCAAGGTGAGTTCTCTTGCTTGGTACGACCTGCCCATCATGTGGCCTTCATTTTTTATGCTATTGTTTGAAAAATTATAAACGCAATAAGTAGGGTGAGTTGCGCATTCAACACACACACACCATTCACTATGGTTCAGTGTCCTTGCGGAGGAGGCTGTTTGCAGTGCGGGAAGCCTGATCTGGTGGCACTAAACACGTCCATTTGTGAGTGCAATAAATAATTTCGAGCTTTTTGACGTACTGCACATGTATCGTATTGGTGGGGCCACATGAGTCAACTTCGGATAAGAAGTGCATGTACACGTACCTCGGATACTGCGTACTACGTACTTTTTCCACTCCTCGAGGGGGTACGTCTTATCCGAGTTCCACTGTATTTGTTGATTGACTGTCTTGACTTTGTTGTTCGTTTGGTATCCCTGTATGCCGTGTGCGTACATGTGTGTGTGTGTGTGTGTGTGTGTGTGTGTGTGTGTGTGTGTGTGTGTGTGTGTGTGTGCGTGCTCGTGTGTGTACACGTGCATGCATGCATGCATGCGTGTCCTGTATTCAGGATGTGGTTTCCCTGTGTTGACATGCTATCTGAGATCTGTACATGGGATATAGAGGTGACTGTGCCGTCTGACATGCTGGTTGTCAGCTGTGGAAAGTTGATGGAACAGGTAGGGGCGTTTGACGGCCATGGTGCGAGTACATGTTTAATTTAGTTAATATGAACTTATATGGCTGTGTGTTTGGTGTATGCTATGGCGTATGGTTAATGGACTTTTACGTGTGCATTATTATGTAGTTCCCTAGACTGTGCGTGACTAAGATTTCATGTATTCCTGACTGAAGAATGCCCGTTTCATTCTCCTTGCTTCGCATCATATTGCCCCACCCCTATATCACCTGTTTGCTGTACAGATTCTGTCGGATGATGAGCGACTGAAGACTTACGTATTCAACCTCTCTGTGCCCACATCGGCGTGCAAGATTGGATTGACAGCCGGGTGAGTGCTTTTTTCTTTCTTTTTTTCTCTACAAAATCCACATATCTCCAGACACTGGGGTGAATACTGGAGTGTGGTGGTGGGGCCCATTAAGCTCAGCCGACCAGAGGTCTCGGCTTCATAGCTCCACGGACGCTCTTGCTGCAAGAAGTACTCGTACATCTGTGCTTGCAGTCCGTGTTGTGAGATGCAGTGAACTGATGTGGCTGTATTTCTTGAATACTGGTACATTGATTAGTTTCACTTACTGGATCATCCCGGCGGCAGAGCACATCAATGAGTGAAGTATTCGTTTTCTCCTCGGCTCTTTTTCCTGTTTTGCGTGTAGTGCGTTCCAGGTGATCAGCGACCCCAAGGTTGAGGAGATGATGTACTTTTGTCCACCGGAGTTGGCTGGCCTAGTTCATCACTGCACCTCCTTCATGCATGAAGTGAGTTACATGTAGTAGTCATGCATTCCTTATTCCTTCTGATACTAGTGACCCTCGGGGGAATTGATGGTGAAGAAAGGTGAAAGTTTTTTGAAGTGATTTCCAGCTGTCCACACTTCTCAACTGTTCTTGCTGTAGGTGTACGTTTATTTGCTTTTTTTGTATATCACCTTTCTATCCTTCAACGAGTGACTCCACTTCAGCCATCACCCCACCTTTGCTCTCTCTCTGTGGCCGACCTTGATACGTTGCCACGGCACACCGTCAGAAAAGCGAGATTTCCATAGAGAATGTGATGGTGGCGGTGGCAGTGGTGGCGGTGGCAGTGGCAGTGGTGGTGGTGATGCCCTGGTGGGATTGTCGTGGAGTTATCTTGGTTAAAATGCTGCTGCTTACTCTTCTTCCTTTTCCCTTCCTCTGCAGGTGTTTGGCTTTTATCAGGACTTTCTGAGTACCAATTATCCGTACACTTGCTTCAAGGTTGTGTTTGTGGATGAGGGCTATACCGACCTAGCAAGCTATGCCAGCATGTCTATTATCAGGTACTGTCAGACGAGACTTGTGAGCAATGTTTCTACACCAGTCAATTCCTCATATTCATGACCAGAGTGCTATGGTGTGTGGGCTTACATTGTTGGGTCACTCGATGTGTGTGTGTGTGTGTGTGTGTGTGTGTGTGTGTGTGTGTGTGTGTGTGTGTGTGTGCGTGCGTGTGTGTGTGTGTGTGTGTGTGTGTGTGTGTGTGTGTGTGTGTGTGTATGAGGTGTGTGTGTGTGTGTGTGTGTTTCATTGTGAGAAGCGGGCAAGTCGTATGTCCCTCAGCGTAGCTGTGGGAATAGTTGCAGCTTGTGTTGTAAATTGTAGCTTATGTCCGACAACGACCTGGCAATCTTCGAACATTCTTTACAACATCTCTAGCCTATTCTTCATGGCTTGTTGGTCTTCAGTACATACCATCACCTCTCATCTGCGTACTAGTATATTCCCTATCAATCTCTGCTGTGCTATCTGCACATCTAACTTAATCGCTTCATCCTATTGTTATCATAGGCACACACCCCGTGTTCATCAATGTTGCCTGGAGTTTTGCTAGAGCCATGAAACTGAAGCATTTCATTGCCATTGTCAACTTATGGTTTGTCTCTTGTATTGTTTTGCCAGCGTGTATGCCCTCCACTCTCCTCGCTATATTGAGCAAACTGTGGCAAGCAGGCAGCTGTTATCACTTGCCCTTGCACAGCAATACTTTGGATGCTTCTTGTGTCCAAAGTCTTGGTAAGTAGCTGATTGAGGCATCATCATGTACGCAAAGCGTGCAAAATATGGCCTTTACTGTATCTCGTCTAGCTTGTAAAGATCTTCAAATCCTGATTTTCATGCAATGGTGGATGCCACCAACGTCTGTATCTCTTTGGATCCATTCAGGTTGTAAGTGAGATGCTGCAGTAGTTCAAAGTATGTATCATTTTGATGCCATGTACTGAGTACATGTGTATACTGTTGTACTGTACGTAAGGTCCTCTATATTGGGCATGCTTGTTCGAAAGTTGGAAGGAACCTTTTTGTTGTTGTTGTTGTTGTTGTTGTTGTTGTTGTTGTTGTTGTTGTTGTTGTTGTTGTTGTTGTTGTTGTTGTTGTTGTTGTTGTTGTTGTTGTTGTTGTTGTTGTTGTGATGGCATTGTATGCAACATTGGATCTTGAGCGAATACTCACTTTAATATATGTTGCTCTCCGCCGTGTTGCTCTCCGCTTGTGCTGTTCTTTAGGAATGAGGTTTGGTTGTCAACGGGTGCCGCAGCATACATTCAGCTGATGTTCCAACGCCGAATGTTTGGCAACAGTCACTACCGATGTCTGCTCAAACAGGTATGACTTAGTCTTTTGTATGGCCCTTCTGCTAACCTGTTGGGCACTAACAAGCCATAAGGCCCTCCCTGTCATGCACTAACCTATAATTATTTCGTGTGGCAGTTTTGCCACATTTTGAAGTTGTGCAATTTGTCTCTCAGCCCATTTTTATTCATTGTCTTCTTTACTACTCTGCTCGTCTCCTGTCTGGTATGACTTGTTGTGCGTGTGTGTTCAGGCCGTGGATCGTGTTTGTCAGTTAGAGAATCAGACCGGTGGTATCCCTGCCCTCCACCCAAGAAAGCTTTCTGAGTTACCATCAACAGAAAGTGGCGGCACTGCGCCAGCCGAGCAAGAGCAACGTGAGTGAAGAGATTGGATCATGGAATATCATGTACATGGTTGCATTGTGTTCACCCCTCATTAGTTGAGCTTGAGTAGGCTATTAGAAAGATTGTGTCTGAAGAGCACCGCTGATATAGTACTCTCCAGGCCAAACCATCACCAGGGGTACAAACTTACAGAGACGCTCCGTTTCCAGCGCGACAAACACCTCGTGAACACCAGATACATGTAACAGCATGAGTCAGTGTCGCTCCTGGACGATGAGAACTGACGTTGAGGACCCTCGGTCATTCGCAACGCTGTCACCTCTAAGCCAGCTACTTCAAAGTAGTCGCAAGCCCGCGGTGGGCACAACAGTACGAGATAGTGGTATTGACTTCGGCGATTATTTAAATCATTGTATTAAAAAAGTTAAAACGAAATAAAACCCCAGGAGGAACCTTTAAACACTGTGTGTGTTAATGGCAACCCAGCCACTAAAATTTTATGTTTAAAATATCCCCTCAAATCTCAATCTCTCAAATCTTCACAACGAAACTGTACAAGTCTATTGTTCTTGCCTCTCATTGATGGTATCGCACTGGCCTCTGGAGATTTGCCCGATTGCGTAAATTGTACCCACCTGCTTGTGGTACGATTGTAACTACCGGCACTACAGAAACTGCCGGAACAGCCGGAGACAGAACTGCGTATTGCACATAGTCAATTAACGCTGGTTGAGGTAAGCGTGTTGACGCTGTAGCGTGCTGCGCCTCTGGTATTTGAGCCGTTGGCTTGAGCCGGTTGATGTGCACCACCTGGATTTGCCCTGTATCACAGTGTTCAATTCGATATACAACGTCATCGATTACCTCGACAACTCTGTACGGCTTGGTCCATGGCTTGTGAAACTTCTTTGTGCAACCAGTTTTTACGACAGGATTGTGGAGACGCACCTTGTCATTCACTGCAAACCGAGGCTTGGTTCACTTTCCATCATAATAGTCCTTTCTCGCGTCTCTGTGCCTTTTCACCAGCTGAATGGGCATGTGAATATGACTGCTGCAAGGAAAGCTCAAGATCATTCATAAAATCTGGTACAGACTTAACATGCTCTCTGGAATTGTTGAACATGACATCCACGGTCAATCTCAGCTCTCTGTCGAACATGTAACCTGGATGGGGTTTCCTTAGTTGAGCCGTGAATACTACTCCAACAAGCTAGCAAACACCATGAATGTTCAGATCCCAATCATTGTGGTTTACATTCACTCTAGCGAGTAGCATACTCTCTGAAGTTCCATTCCTTGGTTCAACGAAGCCATCGCCGGAGGGGTGATACGGTGTTGTGCGCGTCTCTTTATTTCTAACAATTCACAGATGTGCTTGACAAGACGAGACTCAAATTGTGCACCCTGGTCTGTATGAATGGACACAGGCATGCCACACCGACCCATCGACTAAATCCGATGCAATCGTTCTGGCTGGCATATCTTAAACTGCAAATGCTTCTACCCACTTTGTGAAATACATGTAATCGGAAATTACAACAATGTCCATGTTATCTCTGTCTGTCCTCGGTAACGGTACCATTTAAGGCCATGATATTCATCGCAATGCGCTGAAGAGTGAACGATGGCTGGCTAACCTGCATCTGTGCTTTGACGGCCGGTGCTGGATTATGCCTAGCGGAACAGAGTTCACGCGTGTTGCAGTGAATCTCAACAGCAGAAGACATCAGTGGCCAATAAAATCTACTCTTGATTTTCTGCAGGGTTTGTTCACTTGCAAGGTGTCCGCAACCAGAATTATTGTGAAGACTTGTCAAAACTCGACCACGGAAGGCAGCCGGCAGCACAAGTTGCTAATATAATTTGCTACCATCTTCTGACGTGAAATGTCGATACAGTATGCCATCATCTAGAACAAGCCGATTCCATTGACTCCAAAGTCTGAGTAACACAATAGACACTTCCTTCAGTGCACTAGGAAGTGTTCACCCCCAGGGGTCCGGAGGCCTTCACGGGTCTCCTGTATCACTACGCTTTGGTCTGTCTAAGAAAGCCTGTTGCCAGCCAATCATGACATCAATATCAGGGTCATCAGCTTGTGCTCTGCCAATATCTTCCGCATTAAAAAAATCTGCCCAATTGCTTCCAAGTAAATTGCTATCAACATCTGCATGTTCTGCAGTGTTCTGCAGTTATATACAATAGCTGTGTGTATGTGTGTGTGTGTGTGTGTGTGTGTGTGTGTGTGTATGTGTGTGTGTGCCAGCTAGTTCGGTTGGTGGGTACACTTATGCCTGATTGTGTTGGGTCTGTTGCCAATGGGCTCGGCTGCTTGAAGGTGTAATGTTGTACCTGCCACCTTTGTTGGTTCCAGGGTTCATATACTTTCTATTTGAAGTATACATACCTTTTAACCATGGACTGCTTCTGGCTAGATTAACTCTTGTGTAATCAATGGTGCTAGTGAAGCTTATATCAGATCCACTCTGATTCAGCCACCCACACTAGTAGCAAGTATTACCTTCACTGGGGGCAGGGGTAACTGCAGTTGGATCCCTGGACGGATACCCCAGGCGCGTAGCACTGCCTTTGGAGGTGGTCCGGTTGGAGGGGGTCTGGGGGTGTCCCCCGGGAAAATTTTAAAATTAGGGTGCAAAATCCTGCATTCTGGGCACTTCTGGGCGAAAAAGTGGTCCGGCCAAAGCCTGACCGGCCGGACCGGCTGCTACGCCCCTATACCCTGATGCCGTCAATCCTTTTTCTGCACCTTGTCCTCACCCACTTACTGAGGTGTGGTAAGCCCATAAGTGGGATCATTTTCAAGTCCACCCAGAGTTTTGGGGATTTCAGGGGTGTCGGCCGTTGGGCGGTTCAATAGCCAATTGAGTCATCTTTCCAAGATTCCTTTTGAGTCTCTCTCCCCTCTCCCGGGGAGACCCACGTGACCAGTTTTGGCAGTGAACAACAAGTACAAGTATGTGTGTGTGTGTGTGTGTGTGTGTGTGTGTGTGTGTGTGTGTGTGTGTGTGTGTGTGTGTGTGTGTGTGTGTGTGTGTCTTTTCTTTCATTCTCCTGGGTGGTTACCAACAGCCAGTGCATGCCGGAGTATGTGGTGTGATGTGTGTGCGTGAAAAAAAAATGAAAAAGACCAAAAAGTAGGGATTCACTGGCCAGAAAAAACCACTTCATAGCTGTGTGGTGTATACCAGGCTGAATAGTGGCGGTCAATTCTTCAGCCTTGCAAGCTGTTGAATGGTGCAATCCCAGCACAAGCTGCTATGGCTTCTGCTGTAGCATCGCTATCATCGCCTCCGGCGATGGGCGTCAAAAGAAAGAAATGGTCAAATGGTGTGTGTGTGTGTGTGTGTGTGTGTGTGTGTGTGTGTGTGTGTGTGTGTGTGTGTGTGTGTGTGTGTGTGTGTGTGTGTCACTGGGTGTCCATAGAGCATCGTCACAACGAAGACAGCCGCTCGTCTTCGCTGCACCCGCACGCACTGCACGGCGGTGCATCGGCATGGTCATCGGACACATTTGGCCGTGATCGCATAGCTCTGCAGCAGGGACAGGATCAGAAGTCCTTGCTTGTCATGCACATGCTGGCGGCGCACACAGGACAAGATTGTGTCATGCAGGTATGCATGCACTTACCACTCACTGGATACTGGATAGCACTGCATTGTGCATTATACTACTTGTAGGATGACCTATTGCTCTTGGTTTTCTGCATTTCGTGCATACATGTGTAAGTGGACCAAGCACATTGATTCTCACATTCAGATGCCTCAGACTGTTTAGTGCCTTGGCATGAGAGTGTTTTCTTCTTTGAAGTAGGTTTTCAGCTGGGATTGTGTTTAGGAGGTAGATGTACTCATGCAGGGTTCTAGCCAAACTGGGTAGGGGGGGGGGGGGGGGGGGGGGCAGCGCCCGCCCCCCCCCCCCCCCCCCCGTGAAAGTGCCCCCCCCCCACTACTCATTTTCCAATTTTTGTGCTTTTTCATGCCATTCAACGAAAATGCAGTCGATAGTCTAGTACTAGAGGGTTTGTAAAGGCACATTTATCTGGAGTGAAGTCAGGTGTTCGCCCCGTACTTTGCATTTCGCATTGCAAGACAGTTTTTTTCAAAATGGAAAAATGGGTTACAGGGTACTAGTAACTGTCCCCCCCCCCCCCCCCCCCTACTATTTTGACCTGGCTAGAACCCTGCCATGTCAATTGCACCATATTTGTACTTGACAGGTAAATACGCACCTTGAACGTGTGGACCTTAGACATTCGGTTGCTGAAAGCCAATGTATTGCAAGTGTTTGGCAAGGAAGAATATACTGTGTTGTGATGTATTTTGTTTTTTAAATTACAGTACAGTGTGTTAACAACATGGTGCAATGTATTTTGTCTGTTTCACCGTGGGTTATGATTTCAGGCGTTCAACAAGCTACTGGCCCTGGGAGTAGCGGCGTCGGAGCAGTCCATCATCTGCGGTGCCTGGAACAATGTACTGCTGAGTACGGACACGTTTGTGCGTGCTGTCACGTCTGTCTCTGGAAAGACGCTGGACACCTTCTTGCGCTACTGGGTGTATCAGAGCGGATGTGCCAATTTTGTGGCAAAGTTCTCGTACAACCGGAAGCGAAACGGCTTGGAAGTGCATGTCCATCAAGATGCGCCGTCCAACCGTAGATATGCTGTTAGTATTAGACTATTACGTGCTTGGGTTTTGCTCTCCTTGTATAAGTAGTTATGTGTATGTGTGTGTACGTGTGTGTATGTATGTGTGTGTGAGTGTATGTGTGTGTGAGTGTATGTGTACGTGTGCGTATGTGTGTGTGTGTGTGCGCGTGTGTGTGTGCATGTGTGCGCGCGCGTGTGTGTATGTGTGTGTGTGCGTGCACACGTACGTGCGTGTGCGTGTGTTTGTGTGTGTGTGCGTGTGTGTGTGCGTGTGTGTGTGTGTGTGTGTGTGTGTGTGTGTGTGTGTGTGTGTGTGTGTGTGTGTGTTAGGGAGTAAGCATGCCAGTGCAAAGTATACCGTATTATCTCTAATATAAGCACAGTCTCCAATAATAGCACGTCTCCAATAATAGAACACCTTGGGGCGGCATTCAAAAAATAAAGTGCTCAGTCTCCATTATAAGCACACTGTGTTAATTCATTATCTGTATCGGCGAAAAAAACCCTGAAATGTGTGTGTCTGACATGAATTTGGCATGGCAACATGCCTCTGAAATGGGGTTGAAATAATAATGGAACAGTCTCCAATAAAGGAACGTCTCCATTAATAGCACGGGGCGGAGGTACATTGAAAAAATAAAGGACCGTGCTTATATTAGAGACTAGCAGCACCCGGCCAGCGTTGCCTGGCCGAACGTGGCATGCGGGTGAAGCAAGTACATGAACAGCACACGTGGTCAGCACGTGGTGGTGGCTACACGATTCGCACGCTTCGCGTGCTCAGGGCTTCTGTGGCTGCTTCCGCTAGCTACACGATTCGCACGCTTCGCGTGCTCAGTGCTTCTGCGGCCGCTAGCTACACTGTTCGCACGCTTCGCGTGCTGAGGGCAGCGCTGCTCCGCAGCGCTTCTGCGTAACACACAGACAAACACACGTCACAGGTGCCTCTTCTTTATAGTATATATAATACGGTATGCATGTTTGCATAGAAACTTAGAAAGAGAACTGACTTGTTCCTGGGTGACCTTGAATCTTGCTTCACATTTTGTACATGTCAGTGTCTATGACTATATTGCTTGTGCTGTATAAGTACTGGGTGCTATATACTACAATACAGTACATGCATGCACTTTGGGTTGGATTTCTAAGCGCAACTGCACATGTATGCTATGTGTAGTGAGACAAGTGGGTCTGACTTGGAGCAACTGCTGTGATGTACATGAACTGAAATGATGCTATGGGTAAATCCCAGTCGGAATGCTCTTTTAGTGTGAGTGGTTGTCAGTGTATTTGATTCTGTGTGCGCGCGTGCGTGTATGTGCGTGTGTATGTATGTATGTGCGTGTGTGTGTGTGTGTGTGTGTGTGCGCGCGTGCATGTGAGTGTGTGTGTGTGCGTGTGTGTGTGTGCGTGTGTGTGTGTGTGTGTGTGTGTGTGTGTGTGTGCGTTCATATCTTTACTTGTGTTTGTGTTGAACTTTCAGGGTCCGCTGACTATCAATGTTCAAGAACTTGATGGCTCTTTTCAGCATGTTATTCAAGTAGAGGCTGTTGACAGGTCCTATGAGATACCATGCCACTCGAAGGCCCGCCGGTACGTGTAGCATACTGCACAATGTGTGTGTGCAGCTGTTCCCTTCTCTTGCCTGCTGCTTTATACATGATCATTGCCAACACGGTATACCAGCAGCGGTTTGATTTCGACCAGGAATAACATCAAGTTAAATCTCTGCTGAAATTTCCCAGGTTTATGCAGCCATGCACATAGACGGGTTTGCCAGAGTGCTTCTGATGACCAATCAAACAGTGAGGTGCTTGCTTGTCTAGGGTCAAGATAGCTTTCAACGGCAAGCAACAACTTACCATGATGTCTGCAAGTGCATTCCTGAGCTTGACTAGAATATCATTTGCTGCTCGGGCGGATTGTAGTTCATGATTGTTCTGTGTCACACAATATGATCTGACTTCTATAAAGGTAGATGTAGAGTGCTTGTACTTGTTCATGCATTTGGTACAGTAACGTTTGGCGAGTGAATTGGCCACTTAGATAAACACATACTGTGCTGTGGGGAGACCAAAGGGAAGAACACAGAACTCATACTATACAACATCACCTTTCATAGTGCAATGGAACCCCAGGAAATTTCTGTGTCCCTAAGAAATGGTGATGTGGCGATAGCCAATTTCGAATCAAATGTGAGATAATCCCTGCCATATATACCCAACACAATTTTAACATCTGCCAGCTTGAATTTTAATGATGTGAAGTACATGTTCAGATAGCGAATGTCTAAATTAGGTATCACGTCTGTTTCCATTGTCACAATACCCGGAGCGTTACATACTCACCTGCCCATAGATTCCCTGACCACTCCCCCCCCCCCCCCCACACACACACACAAGGCTAAGTACAGGCTCTTCCACAAACTTGTTCAGTATATTGTGCTGGATCTTATTCCTTTATGCCGTACTGCTTCTTCAGCACAAAGAAGAAGCGTATTGCCCTGGTTACGGGTGAAGAAGTGGACATGGATCTCTCACTGGTGGAGTAAGCGCTGTGCTGTGATTATTACTACTCCTATAAACTGTAGTGGCATCTTTGTACAGGCCTTGGTGTCTGCGTAGATGTGCACTAAGAGCTGAGGATATGAACCTTCACCACTGTGTGTTTGTTCTCAATGTGCTCCTGCGTTCCTAGCACGGCATGAGAGATCAGGAAAGCATTGTTTGATGGTAGTAACTTTCTCTGTTTGCTTCGGCTGCAGTCTGTTAAGCTTGCCATTCGTGGAGTCATGATGACATGTAACAATGCCTGCAGCACTTGTTGTCTATAAAGGGGGTTTCCGTTATTGGTTCACACCAGACAATCAGAAATACCAGTTTATTAGAGTCTGTAAAGCATATATCTCACGGGACGAGGACAGAATTATTAGACCTCAACATTAGGGAATGTATTCGACTTCTCATTAGGACAAGGGTTCGACTTCTGACTAGATTATCGAAGTTTGGTTATCTTAGAGTGAACTAGAATAGAATGTACGGTGCAATGCATGAGCGCGCCCATTTAGCTGGGCGCGTATTATTATGTGTATAGCCCGACTATGTACACTATAAAGGGATGTAATTAGATCAAATGTACGGTGGGTTTTATGTGCAGGGGCAGAAGGAGGGAAAACGGGCTACAAATGTGTATGGTACTAATTATTACATGCAGGGGCAGCGGGGAAATGGGTCAAATATGGTTATAAGTGTGTACGTACGAACTACTGCATGCAAGACTAGGGGTAGGGGATAATGGGTCAAATATGGTTATGAAGTGTGTACAAACTAATGCATGCAGGGCCAGGGGTAGGGGGTAATGGAATGCGTATGAACTACAGCATGCAGGGGTAGGGGGTAATGGAATGTGTACGAACTACTGCATGCAGGGGTAGGGGGTAATGGAGTGCGTATGAACTACTGCATGCAGGGGTAGGGGTATTGGAGTGTGTATGAATTACTGCATGCAAGGATAGGGGTAGGGGGTAATGGAATGTGTACGAATCTCTGCATGCAGGGCTAGGGGTAATGGAATCATGCCGGGGTCGGGATCCAAATATGGGATGCGTATAACATTACCTCCCCCCGTGGGGAACAAAAATCGTGTCCCCACGATCTAGGAAAAAAAATTTGATAATACTAAAAATTAGGCATGCATTTTAACAAGCATACATATACGCACATGTAAACCACTACGCACATACGAGTCCGACATGCACGCATTCCGCAGACACCCACATGTACAAACAGAACACGTGTAAGGCAAGTGAATGATAGAAGGAGATGTAGAGAGAAGGAAGAGGGAACCAAAAGAAAAGTAGGTGCAAACAGAGAAGATCAGGAGTCGCGCATGTTGTGGTTCTGGAAGTGGAGTAACTCCGTTGGGGAAGTTCTTGCTGCTAGTCGGGGTTGCAACGGAAGTAGAACTGGGGATGCAACATCCTGAGGTAAGCTCAACTCAGAACGAACACAAAACAAAACACAACCACAAGCACACAACAAGAATGCAAAGCTGTTGGGGGAAGCTCAACAGCGAGGACGAACACTCAGCTGGAGGCGTGGAAACAAATGGGCCAAAGGTGAGGGAAAAAAGCTAGGGGAGTGATGATTCCTCTCACTTGGGAAGGGGCTAAACTCCACAGCGAGGACGAACACTCAGCTGGAGATGACAAGCAAAGGGGCTTAATGAAATGATAGTTGGAAGGGTAAATAGAGGGAACTTTGGAAGTGGGGAAATCGCAAAGTCTGAATGAATGAAAAAGAAATATATATAAACCGTGACAGTTAGAATTGATAGGGTCAGTTGGCGTGAAAATATTTAGAGGTGGAAAGAGGGATCTACACCACTCTACATAAAGACTGCTACGTCATGAAGAAAAACCAGACAGTGGAGGGAGTGTCAACGTCGACAAACATCTCGGCACAGATGGAAAGAGGGAAAGGGCGTGGAGGATTCAAAACAACTCGACACGGATGGAAAGGAGGAAGGGGCGTCGAGGATTCAAAACATCTCGACACAAATGGGAAGGGGCGTGGAGGATTCAAAGCATCTCGACACGGATGGAAAAGGGGGAAGGGGCGTGGAGGATTTCTAAAGCATCTCAACACGGATGGAAAGGGGGAAAGGGCGTCGAGGATGCAAAACCTCTCGACATAGCAAACGTGTATGAAGAACAAATATTACCACACAGGGAAAGTTGAGGTAGGAGGGGAGAAAAGGCACATTCCATCTCAAGCATTCAAACATGTCTTCCTGTGCGTTTCTCCAAACGAATAGGCATAAAACGGTCAATGGGGAAGCGTCTGCAGTATAGTAACAACAAGAGTTACTAAACACAAAGCTTGGGTTAGAGAGGATACAACTTCAGACGAACAAATTAATGAGTCTGAAGAGGCCAGTCACACAGTCAAGGGTTATACTCTGGTGGTCTAGTGCCATGAAAAACCAGCTCCAAACACTTGACAGTATGGTCAGAATGGATATTGTCACACAAGGGGGCACTGGAGTAATAATTATTCTCAGGCGGTCTAGTACCATGGAAAAGTCTGCCTGCAGCACCAACATTTCCCACAGCAATCAGTGCAAAAGGGGTGCAGTCATTAAAATCTGGGGGTCTAGTACCGTGGAAGTGTACTTCTGAGTTACTAATTACACTATCTGGGGTCTCATTACGGGGAGAAAATGTTCTCTCCTCGGAGGATACAGTGGCAGATGTTGATGGGTTTGCCGCTCCTTCCACAGGAGAACCTGTGGGCGAAAAATCGTCCAACTCAGCGAATGAAAAAGATTCCATTCCATGCCAAGTGGCGATGGGATGATGCTCACGCAAAACTATCGGGGAATCTGACGGATTCAGTAAACGAACAGGAACTTTGCCGGCAACACTCGACTTGACCAAGGTAGAACCTACTAGTACAGAACTGCAATTAGGGGAGGGCATTCTCTCAACCAAGCCAGTCGAGTAAGAACATGCAATTCTGCCTATGGCAATTACTTCTGAACGAGCTGGGATGCTCACAAGCTCATTCATGCCGGGGTCGGGATCCAAATATGGGATGCGTATAACACACTGTACTGTACTGTACAGTGCTGCACTGCACTGCAGCACTGCACTGCAGCACCGCATTGCAGCACTGTACTGTACTGTACAGTGCTGCACTGCACTGCAGCACTGTACTGTACTGTACTGTACTCCAGCACGGCATTGTGGTGTGATCTTCAACTGACTTCGTGGGATAATAACTGTTGACTATAGGGTAGGAGAATAAAAGTGCAAGTATATGACAAAATGGTACTCAATCTGCGTACAGTATTCTATCTGTAACATCCTTTATGTATTCATCAGCGCAGCACAGAGAAATGAGGCCTAACCTGATACATGTAGTGATAGCAATGATAACTATCGAATGATGATGATATTATTTTGTGATTTGTATGCTTGGCGTTGCAGATCTGACTCGCCAGTGTTGTGGCTACGTCTGGATCCCGACATGGGCTGGCTGCGCTCCGTCAAACTGGAGCAGCCAGACTACATGTGGCAGCTTCAAGTGCTACACGAGCGTGATGTCGTTGGCCAGATTGAGGTGGGCAGGATTGTCTCAAATGTACTCACCACTCTCTTTGCTTTCCAAAGTTTAACAGCCATGTGCAATTGTGCATGCACTGCACAGTGAGCACTGCATTGTGCATGCAGTGCACAGTGAGCAGTGAGCACCCTCTACTCTATAGTGAACTCCTATTGTGACCAGAACAGGATATCTGTTGACGTATGTGTGTAGTTATGCCTGCCCCCACAATCATAAGTTGCAGCAACATGAAAGAACACATGGTGTTGGCGTGGACCTTTAGGACTGCATGTTTGAATGCCAAAGGAAACTGAGCATTGCATTTTAAAAACAGCAGCTATGTGTGCTGTACTGAAACAATAGTATTGATATGAAGAATTCCCTGAAGTTGAACCAGAACTCTTGAACACGTGTACGTGTGTGCCGCTGCAGGCATGCAAGGCTTTGCGAGAATTTGCCACACAGAACACGCGCAAGGTACTCGCCGACGCCATCTCTCACCAGCGGTTCTTCTACCGAGTGCGTTGCTGTGCTGCTCAGAGTCTAGCTTCAGTAAGTACGCCCGGCAGAGTCTAGCTGCTGTAAGTACGCCTGACAGAGTCTAGCTGCTGTAAGTTTGCCTGACAGAGTCTAGCTGCTGTAAGTTTGCCTGACAGAGTCTAGCTGCTATAAGTACGCCTGACAGAGTCTAGCTGCTGTAAGTTTGCCTGGCTTATTACAGTGTGCTGATTCCGATTTAGCAAAACTGATCAAAACAGTGTGGCTAGTCAGGGCATAGCGGGGCTACCTTTTTTTGGGCCCGTACATGTTGTGCTGTGTTTTACTAGGCCTGAAAATCGAAAGCGTTCTAGCCTGTCAGTTATTGCACACATGGGGGAATGTATGCAACTGTTTAGTGTGTTCCCTGGTTACGCCAATTGAGGACTGCCTCTGTTGGATACGATGCCTGAGACCTTTTGCAGTTGGTTTTACCTCTCTTGAACCTTGAGAGTGGCGGGATCCCTACAGATGCGGAAAATTCAGTCTGACTGAACGTCACATGAACCACGATTGGTTTACATCTCTTGTACTGATATTGATGTGCTGTTTTGAAGGTCATTACCAGTAGTCAAGACGTTGCAACGCCTCACTCAGCCCTGACGGCTGTGTACAGGAAGATGTTTGGCTGTAATTCTCAGCGGGACATGGTGCGGTTGAACGACTTCCGCAGCTTGGCCGACTACTATGTGCAGAAGGTGAGCAGTGCACAAGAGTACACATGTATGGGTTTTGGTGGTGGGGGGTACGTGTTCATCTGCATGCGGGTATGCCTGTCAAAACAATTACAGCACGAGAACAGGAGAAAGTTGACCGTAACAGTATGATACTCTCATCATACTGCCGTGTCAGTAATATTGCTGCTCGTTCATGGAAGTGACTGGCTTCCTGCATTAGTAATGGTGTTACTTTGGAGCTGCCATTGCTGACATCATGCAATGTGCTGTGTGATCAGTTTTGCTTCACCCAGAATATGTATTGTTATGCCTGTGTCGCTGCTGCTGTTGCCTATAGTAGATGTCTTGGTCATACAATACATTATCTCATGTCCACTGGTTATTCTGATCTCTGCCTGTGCCGTGCCATCATTAGGAAATACCATTGGCCTTGGCTACAATTCGCAATGGCCGTAGCCAATGCCCTCGAGAGATTGTCACGTTTCTCAGCAACTTGATGAAGTACAACGACAATCGCAGCAATCAGGTCAGTGAGCTACTGCAGTGCTGGACTCTGTAACATGGCAATGCTTTACGGTTCCTGGCTTTACTGAAGGAGGCACGGATTGTCGAAGCACCCTATTAAAATTGATCAGTATTCACCAATATCAAGTCTTTCTCCTGTCGTGCGGTTCTGCGATCTACAGCAACACTGTATTCATTGCTTTCTAAGCCAAGCAAATCCAGAGGTTCCTGCTTTATACCATACCAAAGCATGGTTTGTAACTTTGTATGCACTGCGAGAATTGCTGCATGATTCAGTAGGTTATGCCATGCCATGCCATGATCACACATCACACATCGCCTGCACTGTTGATTTATGTATTGGAGTGTGGCATGTACTAGTATGAGGAGTTGAAGGTCATGTGACAATATTCCGGTACATTCAGTCATGTGACCAGTCATGTGATCAGTCATGTGATTGGCCATGTGATTGGTTATCTGATCAGTCATGTGATTGGCCATGTATCCAGGGAATGATGCATGGATAGTGATGTGCATGACGGTGTCAGTGTATAGGTGTATACTGTGTGTATGTGTGTGTATGTGTGTGTGTGGATTCCCGTTGTGTGCTCAGTACTCTGATGTCTTGATGATCGTGGCGCTGCTGGAGTCCCTGGCACAGACAGTGACACAGTCAGAGCCTGCACCTGTGGTTCACCAGTCAGCAAGGTACGTACTCACCACATGACGATAATTACATCTCTCCATATTCTAGGGATGAAGTGGTTCCGAAATGTCAGAACTTGGGTATCCAAAGTCGCTGGGATTCTTTGACTGCGCACCGGTTTCACACAAACATAATTATGATTTTGTCACAGTTGTGAAACCGTGTGTAGTTGTACATACAGTACTACATTGTGCTGAGGGTTTCTCTCAGCACAATGTTTCAAGTACAACTACAGTAAAACCTGTTGTGTAAGCCACCTCTGGTTTTAGCCAACACCTACTTTTAACGACCGTTTTTCCATGCACGGACAGTTCTATACAGAAACTGCACCGGATACAGCGACCACCTGCCTTGCGCGACCAGCGACCGACTTTTTGTGTACCAAGTGCCATATTGGACCTGCACACAGCGACCGCGACTATCCGAAAGGGCCTTCTTGGCTGGCAGGGTGACTGCAACAGGGTTGAAGTGCGCTCTGAAGCAAGTGCATGCAGTCAACAGAAGTTACAAGTGACTGTGCAGGATGTGCTGAATGCACTTGAGTGAGGTGTGCTTTGCCTCCACGAAAGTACTCTATGCTCCACACCTGTCAATATGAATACATGGAAGTACAATCCTGCACGTGTATGTACACGATCCGATATGCCACGAATGTATGAGACCTGGTTCTAAAGACCACCTGGCTTTAACGACCGCTTTTGCTTGCACCGTGGGGTGGTCGCTTAAACCAGGGTTTACTGTACACACATGTGTGATAATGTTGTAGTGCCATGGTATAGAGTGCTATAGTGTGCTACTTCAACATGACCCAATGCTTGCTGTCTGTGGCATTAGGCCATGTTGAAGTAGCAGCCAGTCACACACTCTCAATTGCACGGGCAGTTGCAACGCATGTGAAGTAGCAAGACATTTTTTTCCTGATGCCGCACAACTCTGCTTGGTTTGAACAGTCGATGAGATCTGTGTGATCCTGAGCTTGTGTTGCTGGTGCCGTGGACAAAGACAGCCAGAGAACGCATGTGTTGGGGAGTATGAAAGTCCAATGACATTTATTGTATTGTACTTCAATACATGTACATGTGAACATGAGTGATACTGACCATCCGTGGGGTGTTAGACAGCAGCACCGCATGATTTGTTTGCATCCCTGTGTGGCGTGCATAGGGCTTGGATTTATCATGTCTGTGTAGGCCCAGGTCACTAGATACCTGCCAGAGAGTCATTGACTCTGGTGCTCCCATTGTCCTCGCTGCTGCAGAGTGCTTTCGGCAACTTCTCGTGGCATGTTACTGTGAGGCTCCAGTTCTGCCCCCCCCCCCCTATTATTACTTTGGATGTTATAATAATTTTATAATTTTTCGGCCCGGCCCGAGATCCGCGTGCATGTGCTTCCAACTACAGTAGCTGGCCGTGCATGTGCATGCAGTGTAGACAGCCCGGATTCTACGACTCGTCGCATGCAGCATGCACTAGCTGGCCGTGTATGTTGACTGCATGCAGATCGTTGTTTTTTTGTTTGGTCGATCTGGCTCTTATATTTTCCATCGGAAGCCTCAACAGTGATGAACACAACTCTTAAAGCCTAGTTCACATTCGACGGGGCGCGACGGGACGCGACGTAAGGATCGACGGGAAGCGACGGGACGGTCTGACGGCGTCCAATGTGAACACCAGGAACGGGAACGCAACCGTACTACCGTACAGATCGGGAAGCGACGGGAAGAGTTGGATCGATCCAACTTTTCATACCGTAGACGGGCGTAGACGGGGACGCAAGCGTACAAAAGGGCTGCATTTCGAGTGTGAACAGGAGACGGCGTCGTGCGCCGACTGCTCCCGATTCGTACTTGGAAATTTTTAGCATTTCGAACACTGCGCTTCCCATGACAACTCGCAGAATGGCTAGCACGACTTGAGTTGAATTTTAGCAACATAAGATCTCATGTCACTTATTGTATTTAGGGATAGTTCAGAAGCGTGACAGACGAACTATTCTATCATTTCCTGGGGCTATTATTTGAATGCCACAACTTTCAGGGCTAATTTTTTGGTCTTCATGAAAAACTGGTATTGTGAACTTGATTCCGCTTCTTTCAAGGAGAAATAATTGAAAAGAAGTCCCGAAAAACGAGAAATTAGGTCCAAAAGTCACCCCGTCACGGACCATGCCTTATGACTCGCGCCGTTCGACGGTGAACGTCGCAACGACTGCTGCATGTCGTGTCGTACGAATCGTACAGGACTTTACAGCTCACCCCAGCCCTCCCGACAAGCCCTTACGTCCCGTACCGTCGGCGTTGCGTCGAATGTGAACTAGGCTTAAGAGGGCCGATAACAGAGTAGAGGGGTGTGGGGTGAGAAAAATAATAATAATAATCATAATAATAATAAGAGATGTTTAAACTAAACTGATACTTGGAACAATAAAGCAGCAGTAAGCAGTAAGCAGTAAACACAGGTATACAATACAAGCGATGCAGATCAATGAGGCCGTTTGTTGAAAAGAAGATCAAAATACTTCTGAAAAGCATGGTCCTAATGGGATAAGGCAAGAATTAAAGAGATACGAGCCCACGGACCATGATGTAATGACCAGACACTCTTTGCAGACACTCTTTGTCCGGCTGTGCATGTGATGGCGTATCTAAGACGTTCTCCCACACACATTCCTACGCACATTCATTTTTAAATTCACCTAGCTTTAGACTAGAACGTTCAGTATACTGTTAAGCCTGTTCGTTGTCGGGGTTGAAATATCCTGGCAGATAATAAATGGCCTTGCACACAGGCGTCAAGCCCAGAATTGCCTCACTCGCTGATCACAGCAGCCTGGTCGCCTGTTGTTGCTCCACTTGCATTGCCAGCGCATCTGTTGCATGTAGGCTGCGTGTCATGTTTGCTCCTCGGTGCAAACGAGGAGCAAACAACAAACTTTTGCTATTGACAACACTCTTGGGATGGGCCTATTTTATAATCACTTTGTTTCCGCTCGCTGCGCTTGAATGACTTTGCATGGTATCATGTATGTGTGTACGTGTGTGTGAGTCTGTCCAACCCATCATCATACCCAGCCTAGCCGACTGCAAGTCCCTTCTCATTCAGTTTACATTTTAAAATTGTTTGTTGCCATATTTTGCCTTTAGGTTAAGAATCACTGGTCATCTGGCAAGAAGGGGTTTCACTTGCTTCTTTTTGATTTCCACGATGGTCTGACCTGTAACAATGTAAATAGATTTGTGTGTTGTGTATTGTGTATTGTGTTGCAGCGGCAGTTCTGTAAGCAGTACAGTGTCAGTGATAGCACCTGAGGCAGCTGTAAGTACTTGCCATGCCTGTGAACGTTTAGTCATTTTTCATCTCAGGTATGTGCTCATGCTGTGTGGATTACCAGTCGATCAGGACTATATTCATATACCGTAGAATCCCGCAGATAAGCCCATGGGCTTATCAGTTTCACAAGGACATTTCGGTGGGCTTATACGCGGGCACGCGCTTATACGCCGACACCAAAATTGTGCTATTGAAAAGTACCAAGGAAGTGAGAAGTACATTGCTGAAAACCACTGTGCAAACAAAAACAACCGATGATTGTGTTGAAATGCACAAAAAAACCCGTACATGTACAGTGAAACCTGTCTAAGACGACTGTTCAAGGGACTGTTCAAGGGACCTTCAAAACGTTACCAGGTGGTCTCCTTATCCAGGGTCCTTTGACTGGAAATAGCATCCCTTGGTCCTGGTTGCAGTGGTCTTCTGGGACAGGTGGTCGCCTTATCCGAGTGGTCACCTTGACAACAGGTTTTACTGTACTAGGCACATGGTAGGACCTAGGCCCATGGGCGGGGTACAACGAACCTAGGCCCATGGGCGGGGTACAACGAACCTAGGCCCATGGGCGGGGTACAACGAACCTAGGCCCATGGGCGGGGTACAACGAACCTAGGCCCATGGGCGGGGTACAACGAACCTAGGCCCATGGGCGGGGTACAACGAACCTAGGCCCATGGGCGGGGTACAACGAAGCGTCGCGATGTTCGCACTTCGCCTGGGCTTATGTGTGAGCATGGGCGTATACGCGGGTGGGCTTATCCGCCAGATTCTACGGTATCTTGTTACCATGGATTTAGCCTTAGAACTACTGAACCATCTTTACTTCTCGATAACCGGTGGGTGTAAATTCAGGGCTCACAGTTGCGTAGAAAAGCGTGGGATCAATGGGGGTGCGTCAAGATGCCATCCTGACCAATCAGAAGTCAGCATTTTGTCGATTTTTGCTTGAAGTAGGTGGTGCGTGAAGAAGCACCCAGCACTTGAGGTAAGTTCTACGAGGCTGGGACTTGGCCCAGTCACAGATGATATGGGTATCAGAACACAATCTTGTTTGATTGGCATACCGGGATATGGGGCGGAGCAGTTGTCATGCACGAGTCAGCCTGTACTTAGTCAGGAGCCGTGACCCGAGTGTACTCGCCTTTTTAGTACGTCTTTCGCCTCCGTCTTCTGATCCAGTGAAGGACATGGGACATCAAAACTGCATGAGTCTCCATGAAAGGACAAGTTTCGACTTTCCCCACCCATGGACAAACGAGGAAAACTAAAACGGCAAGGACGTCTTTAGTTTCGGCTGCATCTTCTGCAGCACACGGGGGACATCAAAGAGTCTTCAGGACACCATGACCATGTGCTCGAAGACAGCTCGTGTACTAGTGCGGATGAGTGCACGTCATCGTCATGTACGTGATAGCTGCTGCTCTCGTGGTGTCACGTGCACTGATCCCGTGCGGCACCTGCCGGCACAACAACGCTTTTGTCCTGCATGCCTTCCGTGAGCCCTGAAATTAAACCACATTACACCTTGGGCCAGGCTGCCTATCCGTTCCAACTCGCATTTGAGGTTTTTTTCGCTTCAATTTTTGTATTCCCTAGGAATGTAATTTTTCATTAGTTTGAGGCATTGAAAGGGAAAAGGAGTACGTGCCGTTTTTCTCCATCCATGTATTCTTGGTCTCAGTCCTCATTGTCTTTCTTCTTCTTTTATATTGAATAGATTGTTGTGAATGAGATCACACAGCGTCTCAACATGGAGAAGTTAATACCTTCATTTGGCTTGAAGGTCTCATGCACGTAAGGCTGACTTCCTTGTCCCGCCAGTGTTGCTACCTGTCTGTCTGTGTGTCTGTTTGTCTGTCTCGTCTGTCTGTCTCGTCTGTCTGTCTCGTCTGTCTGTCTGTCTGTCTCCTGTGCACGTGGAGGCTTGCAGCCAGCGCACTTGCAGATCTGTGTGCTTCTCTTGCCGCTGACATAATAATAACAATGGTGTACTGTCTGTCTGTCTGTCTGTCTGTCTGTCTGTCTGTCTTGTTGTCTGTCCGTCCGCCCGTCCGTCTGTCTGTCTGTGTGTCTGTGGGTCTGTGTGTGGTGTGTGTCTGTGTGTCTGTGTATGTGTGTGTGTGTGTCTTTGTGCGTGTGTGTGCATGCATGTTTGTTTATGTTTGCAGTTGCTTGACTGGTCTTGGTGTTCTTCAGCAACATGGCCACATAGCTGGATGCTTGGAAACATTCAAAAAGCATGCTGCGTAAGTTACTAGCCGTGCCGGGTGCCCTGCCCTTGGAGCAAGTATGTTCCACTGACAGTACAAGATGGTGCCATAGCCCGTGCTGGGGAGCGACAGTACAAAATAGTGGTAGTACTTTTCGGTGGTAGAAGAGCAAGTGTGTTGCTCACTACGTGGGAGCTCACGCATTTCCTACCAACTTGACTTGGCACTTGACTGACTCACAGAAGGTTCGGTGGACGTCTTCGTGTGCTCTGGATGACAGCCGTGAGTCAGTCAAATATCAAGTCCATTCTGCAGAAAATGCACAAGCGCCCCAGTAGGGAGCAACTCACACTTCCATTCACTGTGTTGGCTGTTCTGCCCCCCCCCCCCGACCTAGCACTGTGTTGGTTGTTCTGCCCCCCCCCCCCCCCCCCCCCCCCCGACCTAGCACTGTGTTGGTTGTTCTGCCCCCCCCCCCCCCCCGCCGACCTAGCCTGAGATCCTCATGTGTTGCACATTCCCTGTTCGGCTGTACATGTACAGTCTTCCCTCTCTAATCCGGTACTTGTTTATCCAGCACCCTTGCAAACCAGCACACTTTCTGGCAAAACAGATTTTTTCAGTTCCTGTTCTACGCTTTAATCCAGCACTTGAATTCCGCCTCCAGCATCGATTTTCTGCACCAAATCATTGAAACTGTACATAATTCTATTTTCTAATCCAGCAGTTGTACATCGCATACCGTCGGGGAGCATTGTAACATACACTCGGGAACATCCTATGCCAGTGCATAGGATATATCCTATGCCAGTCCATAGGATATATCCTATGCCAGTGCATAGGATATTCCCAAGTGTATGTTAAAGACATGCATTCCACAAAGTACTTGAATTGACACAGAAAATCCCTACGTTTTGACGTACGACACAAACATGTATGTTAACAGGTGGGCCGGGTTGGAGGGCAGGATTTGATAATCCAGCACCCTTGTTTATCCAGCAGAAAATGCCGTTGCAAAAGGTGCCGCCGGATTAGAGAGGGAAGACTGTAGTGACTTACCACACAGAATTGCAATGCATTTCAGTATGCTCTTCAATCAAGCTCTTGTATGTTTGACATCCTTGTGGGTTTTCTCCCATTATGATTGTTGGCAGTACCACCTGTTTAAACATGTCCTTTGTGATTACAGTGCACCGTATGCGCTAAGAATTTCTCTGTTTAGACTGTTGGTCAATGCTCTCCCCCTATTGCCTGTGTACTGTACATCACACGGCCTCCAGCCACAAAGGCATGCCATGCCCTTGTGGTTGATGTTTTACTTCCTGCTCTGCTGCCTGCAGGTATGGTCTGATTACGGATATGCGCTTGGCTGCACTGCAGTGCATTGTTAACTACGTTAGAGGTAGGTGTGACTGGCAGGTGATGTGGTGGCCAACACTACGCAGTGCTTTTGGATTCTATTTTGTTGTGACGGATTCGGGTAAAAGAACTTCCTACATGAAATGTATTGTGTCAATTTGTGTGGTCCCACGAAGGAACGACCTTTGATAGTACCTACTCTGTTTCTCTCTCTCTCTCTCTCCTTCTTTCTGGGTGTTGTGTGCTACAGCGGAGAACTCACAGAGTGAGCTACTTTGGCTGCTGGACTTGGTGGAGAAAGATCCGAACCCCAGTGTCAGGTGAGCAGCAGGCAGCAATAGCTGTGATCCACTAGTGTCCTGTGCGTGCTGATAGGTGAGCAGCAGCCAGCAATGGTTGTGATCCACTAGTGACCTGTGCATGATGCTCTGAGAGTAGTCTTCTCTTGTGTATTATGCTGTAGTGCTTTCTAGTCGCTTTCTAACTCCGTGCTGCTCTGCTGTTCCGTTCCAGGGTGAGAATCATCAGAATGCTCATACTGAATCCCCCATTCTCTCGCAAGTCATCGTCTGCACTAAACAATGAGACTGTGGTTGACCGTCTATGGCACTTGCTAACGTAAGTTTCCCCATTAACCCTTTCAGGGTCACAGCGCATTTACTGCGCCTGGGCACTGTGATTCAGTGCATCAGTGCAGTTGTGGAGAGAGCAACAAACAAATTGTCACATTATTGTTTCTCAACGGATTTTCACAATTTATGGCTTTTTGGAAAGCTCCTTTCC
This sequence comes from Sycon ciliatum, assembly GCF_964019385.1. Taxonomy (NCBI): domain Eukaryota; kingdom Metazoa; phylum Porifera; class Calcarea; order Leucosolenida; family Sycettidae; genus Sycon; species Sycon ciliatum. The sequence continues at coordinate 88,157,779 of NC_088643.1, forward strand.
TGCTCGTCATCTTCCACGTACTTTCAGAGCATACAGCACCCCAAGGACGCCCCTAGCCTCGCCAACAGTATCCTTATCGTGCTCCAGTTTGGCATCAAGACCACGCACAACTATTTCCTTCAGTTTGGGGCTCGTATTCAACGTAGAACTAAATTTATCGCCGCTCGATCATTTGTTGAGCTATCGCCACACCGAAAACACCTCTGGAAAGCCCGTTCCAATGAGCTATTGACAATGGCGATGCGATAATCCGTTCCAGAGGTATGGTTGTTTTTACGGTGACCTATCCAGTGCGTACGGTATGCGGGCTGTACAAAAGTACAGCGCGACTACACTCGTCATTGCCCAGACGCGATGGGGTCTGCATGACGAGTATACTCGTCATAAGCCCGGAAAGGGTTAAATGCTCTTCATAGTAGTTTGCTTTTCCAGTTTTCATAGGCCAGGAAGGTTTTTCAATTCGATACGTGAAGTGTTCTAGTGTGTTAATTGCTGCTGTAAGTGGTAGCTAATGTCCACGTGTTTTTCTTTGTGTTCTGCATGTGTAGAGTGACATCAGCGCATGATATGCAACTGCGGTGTTGCCTGGGCGAGTTGTATGGACTTCTTTTTGGCTGGCTGACTCCTAGCTGTGTGCCAGCATCAGGGGTAAGTCCTTGTGTTCTCATTGACAGTTGAGACAGTCCCAGTGGCCAAGACTCTACTTCTTTTCAGCCGCTTTTGCTTGTGATCAGGAACACTGCCGCTTCAGGGTGTGCTCATACTGCCACCAAAATACTGGGCCATGCACTCGAGCAGGCAAACTTCATGGCAACATCTTGCACGTGGCTCACTTTTTGGGGGAATCCAAGAATTTCAAGCGTACACTTACCTTGGCATGTTTGGACCATGGGTGAGCACAACCATCCTGATCCTACGTAATGCTGTCGCTGTGGTGCGTGACCATCATGATCCTACATGTAACAACTTCTTGAGCTGAGGAATAGATACTCAATGGGAGTAGATAGCATGGTATATATAGGGGGAGAACATCGGTGATAAGTAACACAATGCAAGTGTGGGAATAAGGTGTGAATGGAAGTGTGAGTATAAGCGCTAACTCAATGCTGGTGAGATATGTCACATCTCTCCTCAATCGATCCCCATCATCCGTTGCTTCCGGTGGGGTCATGCCGTCACCCACAATCTCTGAGCCCGAGGGAACGTTGTCATCACTCGTAACCGGCATGTGCGCTGCCGGCTCCTGCTTGTCATCATTTTCGCGGCAGTTGCTTGGTTGGAATCGCTGACACACCGGGCATTGCTTGACCATGTCTTCAATGTCCTGCTGGATTCCCGGCCAGTAAACACATTCCGATGCACGGTATTTGCACTTTTCCACGCCTTGGTGTGATTCGTGGAGAATCCGTAGAACATATTGTTGCATGCTGGCGGGTACGATGAAACGTTTGCCCGCAAAGCGGATGCCGTCCAAATATGAGATTCTGTCCCTCATGCTCCAGAATCGTCTGACACAGGGCGGTGTAGCCTTGAACCAGTGGCGGATCCAGGATTTGGCCGAAGAGGGGGCCAAAGGATAAGTACCCAGCACGCGTGACCCACCTGACACACCAAGTCATTTCGAGCGCTCATTCTACACTACAGACTACAGTCTACTGTAATCATGGTAATCCTAGACCAAGGTCGAAATTTTCAAAGGGGGGGGGGGGGCCCAGGCTCCTCTGTGGTGTCTGTGAGCTCGCCCATATCGTAGACCAGGACGCCGTCTTCTAGGGTTTGCGAGGCTGAGTCCACTGTAGCTCGTGATAGAGGGTCTGCAAGCACCATGTCCACGCCTTTCTTGTACTGGACATCTAGCTGGTACTGCTGCAACCGTAGCATCATTTTCTGTAGGCGCAGAGGAGCTTCATGAAGTGGCTTCCGCAGGATGATTTCCAGCGGTTTGTGATCTGTTTCAACCACGACATCTTGCCCCAGGATGTACTATCGGAATCTATCGCACGCAAAACAGATACCGTAAAAGCCCGTGTATACGCCCACCCTCCGTGTACACGCCCAGTCAGGGGAAGTCAACACTTTTGTTTCAAAATAGCGCCCATGCCCATGTATACGCCCAGGTATGCAGGAAACACCAGTACATGTACAGGTACTGATACCCAATACTTACGGCTATCCCTATTCCAAGTATACCCCCGGATCCAAAATAACGCCCGTGCCCTTGTATACGCCCAGGAAATCGAGGCTGCTATTCTATACGCCCGGGGGCCTATACACGGACTTTTACGGTAGCAAGTAGCTCCTTCTCAATTTGTGCGTAGTTCTCTTCAGACTTAGTAAGTGCCTTTGATGCATATGCGACTGGTCTACCTGCTTGAAGTAGGCAAGCACCCAGTCCGTCCTTGGATGCATCTGCTTGAATCACAACGTCTTCTTTTGGGTCAAATAGTTCAGCACGGGAGCTGTCGTCAGCATTTCCTTGATTGTCTGGAAGGCTATGGTATGTTCATCACACCATAGCCAGTCTGTGTCGTCCTTGAGTAGCTGCCTGAGTGGTGCTGTTATGGCCGACTCATTGGGGATGTACTGTGCTAGAAAGTTGACCATACCCAGGATTCGTCTCAGCTCAGCAGCATTCGATGGTGATCGTAGAGACTTGATTGCATTGACCTTCTCGGGATCAGCTCGAATGCCTTCCTCTCCAATTAGGTGGCCCATGTAGCTGACTTCCGATACTTTGTATTGGAACTTGTCAGGATTGAATTTGACTCCTTTCTCTCGTGCTCGTCCGAGTACAGTCTCAAGTACTTCATCATGTTCACCATCTGTCTCTCCGACGACAACCGTGTCGTCTACCATTATGTGCGTATCTTCGATGTCTCCAAACGTCTCGTAGTTGCGTCTCTGCAAAATGTCACTGGCGGAGCGTATCCCAAAAGGCATGCGGAGAAATCTCATTCGGCCCCATGGGGTGTTGAATGTGCAAAGCTTTGATGACTCTTCGCTGAGCTCGACTTGCCAGAATGATGATGATTGGTCAAGCACAGAAAATACTTTCTTGCCCGCCAGCTTGCTTTGGACGTAATCAAGTGTAGGGGCTGGAAACGGCTCACGGATGATGGCTTTGTTCAGCGGCTTCGGATCCAGACATCTGAGTTTGCTATTTTTCTTTTCAGACATCACCAAGTTGCTGACCCATTTCGCTGGCTCTCTCATATCCGTGATGATTCCGCCTTTCCTCATTTCATCTAGTGCCTCCCTCAACTTGTGAGGACTTTGCGGGATTTTCCTCGGTGGCTGTGCGACAGGAACAACGTCAGCATCGATCTGAATGTGGTAGCTTTCACCGAACGTCCCCTGGCCAGTAAATACGTCCTGGTATTGCTCGATGACTTCCCGGTTGTCAGCTTTCGAGCTTGATTGGAATATGCGTTGAACGAGGTGTAGAGCTTCGCATTCATTCTGCCCAAGAATCGGGCTGGTTACTTTCCGGCTGACATAATAGATAACTGGTATGCTTTTGTCTTGGTAAGTTGTCTTGATAGTAGCCGTTCCCTCTGGTCGAACCGTGCTCTGATCAAAACCAGAGAGAATGGTAGTAGTTGTGTCAAGCTGCTGGTCTGGCCGTATGCTCCTGAAGACTGAAAATGGCAATACGGATGCCATTGCACCGGTGTCTAGCTTGAACAACGTAGGTCGTTGATCGATGAGAATGGTCTCCCTCCATCTGTCTGCTGATAGTTCACTGACCAGGATCGTTCCAAACGACCAGGTCTGAACGTCTTCCGCTTGTACTGCTGTCTGCTCCATTGCTGTGACTGCTGGTGATTTTTGCTGACTTCTGCACACCTTAGCAAAGTGACCGACCTTGCTACACTTTGTGCATGTTTTACCGTACGCCGGACACTGCCTTGGAGGATGTGTTCCCCCACAGTATCCGCTGGATTTCACTTAAGGTCTAACTTGTATTTTCTTCTGTGACCATACAGCGTCAATGTCACGTTTGTCTGTCTCTAAACCAACCGCTTCGTGGGTCAAATGTCTAATATGTCGTTGAGCAGCTGCTCTGCATCTGCAGGAGGACAGCACTTTCTCTAGACTCTCGTCTCGTCGAAGAAGTTCATTGCGGAGTCCGTCATCCCGCACACCCAGAATGATGCAATCCCATAAGATGCTGTCCTTCGTAGCTGGAAACTCGCACCTCTCCGCTATTCTACGGAGCTCCATGGTATATGAGTCTATGTCTTCATTTTCTTGCTGTTTCCGGGTGAACAATAAGTATCGTTCCATTGTTGCATTTGCTTTCGGGACGCAGAACTCGAATTTCTCCTTCAGCTTGTCGATGTCCTTCTTGTCCTCCTCTGTGTCAAACTGCAATGTTTGGTACACTTTCTGACTATCTTCTCCTATGATATGGAGGAATACCGCGGCTTGGATAGCGCCATCCTTGTCCTTGAGTCCAGAGGCAATTGAATAAAATTCAAATGCCTGTTTGAACCGCCTCCACGCATCCGCCTTGTTGGGACTGTTGATCAGGAGCTGTTCTGGCGGCTTGAGCTGGTCCATGGTCCTTGAATTTGCAGAATCTGCAGTATCCGACTTCTGACACCATGTAACAACTTCTTGAGCTGAGGAATAGATACTCAACGGGAGTAGATAGCATGGTATATATAGGGGGAGAACATAGGTGATAAGTAACACAATGCAAGTGTAGATGATGTAAGTGGGGGAATAAGGTGTGAATGGAAGTGTGAGTATAAGCGCTAACTCAATGCTGGTGGAATATGTCACACTACGTAATGTTGTCGCTGTGGTGCGTGACCATCATGATCCTACGTAATATTGTCGCTGTGGTGCGTAACCATCATGATTCTACGTAATGCTGTCGCTGTGGTGCGTCACCATCATGTTCCTATGTATTATTGTCGCTGTGGTGCGTGCCCCTTCTCATAGTCTGGGCACGCCCCAAGCACCAGAGCTCGACAGATAAGATTCTCAAATTTCTACTTGTATAAAATTACGAATCCTCATGCTCTTACACCTGGGCTAGATGATCATTTCGACTTGGTCAGCGTACTCGACATTATACACAATGCCGCAGTGCTCCGAACGAATAATTTTCTGTGCAATCACAATAAAACCTGACAATTTGACCACTCTAAAGTGAGCACCTGTCCCAGAGGACCACTACAACTAGGACCATTGTGTGTTATGTCCACTACTGTTAACCTGAATAAGAAGACCACCTGTGCACGGGCACCACATTTTGAAGGTCCCTTGATCAGTCGGCGTAGACAGATTTCAATGTAGTGGCAGAACACCCCCCACAGTGGCAGTTTTCATGCTACATGTAAGTTTGTTGCTCTTCTTTGCCCTTCACAGCTTGGCCTGTATATTGACTTGAAGAAGAAGAAATCGAGAACTCACCTGGCTGAACAGTCACCCTCATCCAAATCGAACGGCATGTTCGAGAGAAGAGAATCACTAACGGCAGGTCAGTACACCGTTGTTTTTGTGTTGCGACAGTACTTACTTGTAAAAGGTTATCATTATCTGGCACACTGTGTATGTTGGTGGAGTTTGAAGCTTGATCAATGTGTACTTCGAAGTACATGCCAAAATGACCAGCTCCAGGTTAAGGCTTATGATTCCATCTGCACTGATGATAAACATTTTCGTAAGAAGGGCTGGCGACTCTATTGCCACTGCGTTTTCTTTACGCACATTTTGATAATAAAAACTTCCGTTGTTGTGAACAAATTTCGAGTAGCCGTCGGTGTTTTCGGTAAGGAGAGTGGACTATCGCCTTGCCTAAATATGAGCTGATTGTTGTGTTGCATTCACCATCGTTGTGCTACAGTCCATTCATAAAAAGATGGGTCCTGGCTCTGGCGAACTCCCGTATTTGGCGATTTTTCGTGATTTCATCGTACACAGTGCAGTGCTGCGAACTTTGAAATTTGAAAAAGGGTCCAAAAAGGGTGCCTGAACTGGGATTCGAACCGCAGAATGCACTGTTGCAGGCGGGGTCAAACGGCCTGGATTTTGATGGTTTTTCCCAATTCAGTGCTTTTGGGGCAAAACCTGGCCGAAATCCTATTCTTGCTATGGCTTGCTTTTTGGACAAAAAAACTTCAGAAACCTAATTGGAAGAGGATTCCATATGGGATTGCAGAAAAAAATTCTAAAAAAACTCAACGTTTGACCCATTTATGGCCAAAAGCTAGAAGTTCATTTTTTTCTGAATGGACTGTAGCTTGACATACTGTTTGTAACTCGGTCAGATGTTGTTCTTTGCTCCGGCTAGATGTGGTGAAGCCGGCCGATGAATCCGATAGTGGAATACGGCTGAAGATCAAGGTATGTTTGCGAAAATGAAGATATACCGTGTAAGATAAAATATTTGCGCTGCATTTAATTTCGTCCTTTCGTTAGCTTAATACCTTTCAAACTAACAGCACAAATGCTGACCTGTGCGGCCGTCGTTTTTTTCATGGGGGTCCATGCACCGGTAAGTTGAAATGCAAATGGTCAAGGCGAGCCCTGAACGTTCTTGTGTAAGCTACCTGTGTGGATCATTTAGTCACTCCATCACTCCATGCATTATTCCTGTCAAGTACATGTAGATCCAGTGTGTGTATCTCATTTCACCCATGTCCTGTAAGCAAAAGCTAGTTTTTGTTGGTGTGATGTTGTGGTCAATGTGCTGATTTGTTTGGTAAATATTCCAGCCAAGATTGGAAATGATGTATGTGTACATTTGTAAGTTGCTAATTCATATTGCTCTGTGCAATCGTATGTACCTGCAGATGGGGGGTGCTCCAGTTGTGGAGGCGAGCACTGCGCCTACAAAGAGTGACAATCGCATGGACACATCCAGTGCATCATCGACTACGTTTGCACCCCGCCAGGCGCAACCCCAGGCTGTTGCCGCTGCTGCTGCTGCTGCTTCTCCTATCTTGTTCGCGCCGCAGTCAACTGAGGCAACGTCAGCACAGCCCATACCACCACTTATTGGTATGGGATGTTCACACACATTTTCTATTTCCTGGAGAAAGAAAGTATGCCGCCGCCAGTTCTTAATGCTGCCAGCAGCAATACTAGTAGTATTAGAGGGGTTAAGCTGCGCACGTTATTTTGATGTGACGTACAATGTTACGTCGAATGGGTCAAAATTTGGCGTAATGCGCCAAATTTCGATTTGAGATGGACCTCTCTTGCGTTGTTATCCAACGCGCGAGCCAAATAACACGAGCGGAACTTTCATGTCACATCTAACTAATGTGCAGCCTAACCTCTTCATTGCCCTTCCTACACCTGTGTGCCATTAATGTTTTTGACATGGGTGACTTCGGTAACATGTGTTGTGTGTGCGTGTGTGTGTGTGTGTGTGTGTGTTTGCAGTCACCTATTGATGTGGCGTACATGACATTGTACAGATGCACCACCCCATAGCTTGTGTAGCGTCAGACCAGAGAATCGTGCTGTTTCAATGACGTCTTGAAATATATGCCAGCCTTTTGAATACTGTAAAAGTTCAATCTCTAGTGAGGCACAAAGTTTTTGCGTTTTAACGATAAAATCAGCCCCTTGAAACATTACTCGCATGCTTTTCCTTCTCCCCTCTGCACCGGAGAACTAGAGGATGGATGTGCGAATGCAGGGTCGTTGAACTTCGTGCCTGCTAATCTGTTTAAAGTTTAACAAACGTTCAACTCGTCAAACTTTCAACTCATCCAGTCTGCCACTCTCAGTGGTGCACAGCAGCATTCGTTTTCAACATTAGCGACTCTTCCCGTCAGCCCTAGACTTTGTCTCGCTGCTATAATATTGCTAATGGTTACTTGATGGACAGCCTGTGGCAAAACCCCTTAGGCCGCACCGTAGGACACCCAGATATTCGAAACAATGTAAAACAGCCAATATACAAAGTGGGACTATACATATAGGGAAATTATAACGTTAGTTACTTCGAAGTACAACTCTGAGTTTGATGCTCCGGGCGGCGATCTTCAGCTAACAAGGAAAACGTCAGCTAACAAGGAAAACTTCAGCTAACAAGCCAATTTCTTTTTACTACAAAATTTGGGGATACATTCCTTCAGAGCAGGTGCCTGCTGTATTGCCAAAGATAGAGCCACCAATCAACCGTCAGCCTAATATTTGGGCTCTTTTCATACGCCTTTTTTTCAGAATTGATGTCTGTTTCCCGATACAAGGAACTTCAAGTTTGACCCCTGAAGAGGTGGTCTGCCACTTTTTATGCTGTAGATTGGCAGAGACTGTGGCAGTCTTACTTGTACGAGGAAATCGTATCGAAGTAGATTGACATTGTCAGCTGTTCGGTGCAATCCTGAAATTATCAACTTGTTCATTTTACTAATTCGCGAGGCCATATCACTGCTCTGTCTGGTCGGGTTTTTCGGCAACTCCACTCATTTCTCTTGCCAGCAAGTAGGCTGACTATGACTGTGGTGTTGGTACTTCATCTCATGGCTCTCTCTCTCTCTCTCTCTCTCTCTCTCTCTCTCTCTCTCTCTCTCTCTCTCTCTCTCTCTCTCTCTCTCTCTCTCTCTCTCTCTCTCTCTCCCCCCCCCCCCCCCCCTGTGTTTTCATGTTCACCTACAGTCAAAAGTCATAAGCGCTCGCATGCTGAAATGTCGAAGAAGGATGGAGAGAAGCCCTTGTCATCGTCGCACAAGAAAGCCAAGAAGGAGAAACACAAGCACAAGCACAAACACAAGCATCATCATAAAGATGGAGAGCACAAGGAGTCGAAGAAGTCATCCTCGTCTCACACCGCTCAATTCCTGCCGCCACGGGTTGGCAGCTAGCAGTGTATATCTATGCAACACCGTGACCAATACTCATGTGGATAATACTATCTCTGACCATGGCATACATTCTCACAACGCACTCTAATCTAGTTCTGAGCCGTATCTCCCACGGTGAATGCATGTTCACACAAAACCTGATCACGGTAACTAAAACGCCCTTCTCAGTTATTATATTTTGCTCATGGAACACATTTTTTGTAAATTCTCCACTGCACTGCATTCATGAGGGTCTTGTAACACCCCACTACTAGTGTATTGGCTATTAGCCGCAGAAAACTGAGATGTCATATTCTAGTAGATACGAACAATTCACCTTGCTCATAAAATACATACTTGCTAACGAAATCCAACTCGCTGAGCTCTGTTGGCTTTGTGATCTTCTCTGGACTTGAGGCTTGCTCTTATAATGCTACTTTCATATCTGTACAGTAGTAGTATTCTGTTCTTCTTTCTATGTGTGATTGTGCCTCATTGTGGAGTAGCCCTATTGACTTGCTCTTTATGTGGTGTTTATACATTTTGTAGTTCTGTTCAAAAGAGCAAGCTTTCCTATTGTATCTCTCCTAGAACTCAGCTATACTGCACTTCTGTACTCTGCTCCTTCCTCGCCCGTCAGCAGCGTATGATGCCATGAGCACGTCGCTTACAGGTTACCTTGCTGATTCTTCCGGCGAGTGTTCTGTTACATGTACTGCGTTGCATGTACTGTATGCGTATTTGCCATTGCAAGAGTTCACACTTAATTTCATGACTGTAATGTGACTTGCTGATCAGATCTGGCTAGCCAAGGCCAAATCGGCGCACTCCGGTTTTCACTTTATCACCTAGTCTAGTATTGGTGTACAGGTAGTCCAGGGAGTCGTATAACCCCAGAGGTTGAGTAAACCTGGGCCTATCTGAATTTATACAACACCCTCAGCCTGACGCTGTCTTATTAATAATTATTAGTAGCATGCAATTTTAGGCTTGAAACCGAATTTTAAATCAGCCTGAAGTGAATTTGGGATCCGGCACGCTTCACACCAGGGAGTAGGATTACTACTCCCTGCTTCACACGAGGTGTCACATGTCCAGTTTTCCGAAGCCCGGCCCAACATTTCCTGCTCAGCTATATCAGGCTGTATCATTTTGACTTTTCCGACCTAAATTAATTTTGAGATGAACAGGTAGGTACTAGGTTTCCATAATTTTTCGCGTCGAAAAAATCTCATTGAGACAAATCGTAAATCTACATGGCATGCACGCGTATGTAGATCTACTGTACTGTAGTCTGTACGTGTTGACAATCTTGACGACTTGAGACGGTCTGGTCTCGGACAAAGACAAACAAGGCGGTCATTATGACTGGGAGATGTGGCGTCAAACTCGTGTGATGGAAGGTTGAGTGTCGTCCACTCATGCGCCATGGACTACGCAACTAGGTGTTTTTGAATTATTTGTGTAATGCCTCAGCCCTGTCACAGTATGCTATTTTTCTCTCGACAATCTAGTATCAGACTGTGTAGATAGTTGCTTGCCACGTTCGTCCTAGCATGGTGACACTTGGCGGCTCTACTTTCCTCCTCGTTTGCAGTGTGTCGAAGCATGGCTTTTCCAGCTGCGTGAGGCCCTGACTCCTGCTTGAGTTCACACGGTCTTATCTGATTCAGAGAGGAGCGAAATTTAGCGTAGGAATGGACGTCTTAGCTGCAAGCTTCACACTTCACATCCAATATCGTTGGGCGAGTCGGAGATATAAGACGTAGCAAACTGTGGTAAAAGTCGTCATCGCTTTTCAGTTGGTTGCTGCTTCGGCGTTCGGAGGCCGAATCAATTTCGACCGTTGCCGCAAGTTCTTCCCTGGTAGCTATCATCTTCATCATTCCTGCTGCTGAACAATGGATCGCTCAGAATCGGTAAGATTCGAATGTGTAGTCGTCGCATGCTACTACTACTAGCAGTACTACAATGTTGTAGTTGCTCGACTGACTGACTCATTTTTATGATGAGGTTCAAACAGGTAGAATTTGGTGTAGCTGTGTTCTACAATTATTATTATTGTCATAATACTGTAATAGTTTACTAGTATAGTCGCACTTGACTCGTACGATAGCACTCCCCAGTTTCTCCTCACGCCCCCTCGTTCGCGATACCTCTACAGTGCAAGTGTTTGTAGTTTGTTTTACTGGGTAGGGGTCCTCGCCGCCGATCCTGCTCGCGCTCGATGCTGTAAAGTACTAGTATAGTACTATAGTGTACGTGTGTAGTGTACTACTAGTGTAGATCTACGTCTTTACTGGCTAGTGCTAGCATGCTGTGCTTGGTGGATGACGGGCGCAGGGCAGTGAGTGATTGTGGTGATGTGGTGTTGAGCCTTGCGCCGGTTGAGATTGATCGACCGACCGGTACTACAAGATGCCCACTGACTGGATGTACGTGAACAATGGTAAAGACTAGGCTTGCGTGTAGACCATGGTAGACCACCCTACTAGTAGTAGTACTACTAGTAGTACTACCCAGTGCTGGCGGTGGTCTACACAGTGAGTGCCCACGCAGAGGAACAAGTAGTCACAGTACTGTATACTAGTAGTAGTACTACATAACTTCCCTTTGTTTGAAAACAAACTGGGTGTCAGTCTGTCAGAATGAAGAAACTAAAAAGAGCAAGCAAGGAAGGCAATGGTGACAAATCCATTCAAGTGAGTAGGAAAAATCGAATCAAATAAATAGGAACTTGAATCCAAACAGAAAAGAAAAGAAAGAAGCCAACTAGGGAACACCGAAACAAAGAGCAAACCCGCATCTGAAACACCATCAAGGCCGTCACAGCCCGGGCAGCTGAGGCCGCGGCACCTGAGGCCGCCCCACTTTTTCGGCGGTTTTTTGGAGCACATTACAACAAAGCGCGATGATCGCAGCTTAGCGCAAACGTGACAAATCCTTGTCCCCGATCGTGGTTTGTTGCAGAAAAAAGTCTTTCATTGCAGTTTAGGCCATGGTAAAAAATAAAGTTGATTCTCAGGTCATGAGCCTGTGAAAATCGGTGCGAGCGAGCGATTTTTTATTTTAATTCCCACAATTTTTTTATTTCCAAAGATAGGGTCACACATGTATACGTCACAGGTTCATAATTAATTTATAATTATTTTATTATTCAGGCCAGGGAGTAGAAAAATACCGGTATTTTACTACTCCCGGATTCATGCCTTTCGCATTGACCGTTTTCATGCACGCATATGCATGCATAGAAATAAAAAAAATCGTCGGTGCGCCGCCAAAAATCGATGCGCGCGTACTTGAGAATCAAAGGTATTTTTTACCATGGCCTTATTGAAATGGCACCAAATGCCTGGAAATGCTTGCAATTGGCTTCAATTTTTGCATTTTTTCCCGGGGGAGGGTAATGTTTGTCCCCGATCGTAGCATCTTCTTGGTTTGTTGCAGAATCAAAAAGACTTTCATTGTAGTTACCGTACACTGAAATGGCACCAAATGCCCGGAAATGCTTGCAATTGGCTTCAATTTTTGAATTTTTTTCCCGGGGGAGGGTAATGTTTGTCCCCGATCGTAGCATCTTGGTTTGTTGCAGAATCAAAAAGACTTTCATTGTAGTTGCCGTACACTGAAATGGCACCAAATGCCCGGAAATGCTTGCAATTGGCTTCAATTTTTGAATTTTTTCCCAGGGGAAGACCCCGGACCCCCTTCCATGGCCATGACCATCCAAGCATCGCTACTACTTGTGCGATGACGTTTGCATTCACCCCGACACTTAAATGAAAACAAATAAACACAGAACACTCTGAGACAGAATGAAACCCATGAAAAATTAATGACAAGTCCATTGATGCTCGTCAGTACGGCATATGAGCCAACGTACGGCACTCCGTCACGAAGCGATGTCGGCCAATACCGGATCCACTGTGCAGGTACGATGCATCGGTGACCCCGGAAGCAAGTAATCTGCAGTAGTAGTACTACTACACGTTTTGATTTGATTTGATTTTTCCTACTCACTTGAATGGATTTGTCACCATTGCCTTCCTTGCTTGCGCTTTTCAGTTTCTTCATTCCGACACCCGGTTTGTTTTCAAATAAAGGCGAAGTTAAGTAGTAGTACAGTGTACTAGTAGTAGTACTACCAGTACACTGTACTACTACTACCAGTACACTGTAATACTACCAGTGCACTGTAGTACTACCAGTACACTGTAGTACTACCAGTACACTGTAGTACTACCAGTACACTGTAGTACTACCAGTACACTGTAGTACTACCAGTACACTGTAATACTACCAGTGCACTGTAGTACTACCAGTACACTGTAGTACTACCAGTACACTGTAGTACTACCAGTACACTGTAGTACTACCAGTACACTGTAATACTACCAGTGCACTGTAGTACTACCAGTACACTGTAGTACTACCAGTACACTGTAGTACTACCAGTACACTGTAGTACTACCAGTACACTGTAGTACTACCAGTACACTGTAGTACTACCAGTACAGTGTCGATCATGCGGCAACGTGCCCTACTGGGGGGTACCCCACTCTTCGGCACAATGCTCTGCGTGACCTGATTGCCGAGGCCATGGATGCAGCCATCCCCGATGTGCGGACGGATTGAGACTAACCGGCGTCCGGAGGCTCGTCTGGATATCTGTGCAAGAGGCTTCTGTTAAAAATAACGACCTACTACTTGCGTAGGGATGAATAATTATCCGATTGACGATGGGAATTAACCGTATTGCGCGACTGATCCTTTCAATTTTCTAATCTTTCAAAGTGACGTTTTCTTCAAGTTCTACCTGGACGCCTCCTTGTTTTCCCTTTTCTCTCTAGCTACTCTCTTGTACCTTCTTGCTATTATTCACTTAAATGTGGGTCTTTGAATAAAACAAGTTGAGTACACTGTAGTAGTGTAGTAGGACTACACTGTACTCATGCTCAGTAGACCCCTGCTCCACTGTACTCATGCTCAGTAGACCCCTGCTACACTGTACTCATGCTCAGTAGACCCCTGCTACACTGTACTCATGCTCAGTAGACCCCTGCTGCACTGTACTCATGCTCAGTAGACCCCTGCTGCACTGTACTCATGCTCAGTAGACCCCTGCTGCACTGTACTCATGCTCAGTAGACCCCTGCTGCACTGTACTCATGCTCAGTAGACCCCTGCTGCACTGTACTCATGCTCAGTAGACCCCTGCTGCACTCTACTCATGCTCAGTAGACCCCTGCTGCACTGTACTCATGCTCAGTAGACCCCTGCTGCACTCTACTCATGCTCAGTAGACCCCTGCTGCACTGTACTCATGCTCAGTAGACCCCTGCTGCACTGTACTCATGCTCAGTAGACCCCTGCTGTACTGTACTCATGCTCAGTAGACCCCTGCTGCACTGTACTCATGCTCAGTAGACCCCTGCTGCACTCTACTCATGCTCAGTAGACCCCTGCTGCACTGTACTCATGCTCAGTAGACCCCTGCTGCACTGTACTCATGCTCAGTAGACCCCTGCTGTACTGTACTCATGCTCAGTAGACCCCTGCTGCACTGTACTCATGCTCAGTAGACCCCTGCTACACTGTACTCATGCTCAGTAGACCCCTGCTACACTGTACTCATGCTCAGTAGACCCCTGCTGCACTGTAGATCCGTACCTGCCTTTTCCGTGGTATGGAGATCCCCTCCAGGTTGGGTTGTGAACATGCCATAGGGAGGTCACATACCCTCCCCAGGGGCGTAGCGTAGCCGTTTTCAGCCTGCTTCAGAAGGTCATGTGATGCGACATAGTGTACAAAATTCACCCTATTTTCATTTTTGCAGTCAAGGATACTATCTCAGCCAGCTCATTTGATTTGGTATGTTTGCGGTAAACTGCGCGAGAGAGAATTCAACGAGTCTGATTCAGCAGTCTATACATCATTCTTCTTTGATCTTGAACTACACGTACTATCGGCTGCTTCTTACAAACGTTTTGCTGGAGGCTCCGACATCTGGACTTGCAAACAAACATGCTTCTTTTCCTCGAATGGCAGGGAGCAGCAAGTTGGAACAAAAACTGCACAGTGTAGTCACTTCCCACAAGGGAGCAGTAACACACCAGTATTTACATGCTACCTCGGCTCCCTGCTTCACACTGCGCTGCGCCACGTGCGCATTTGCATACAATGCAGTAATGCACTCTTGTGCTCACGACGGGACTCTCAGCCTGTTCTGGGCATTTCGCTGTCCCCCGTGAATTCCGCGGTAGAATATCAGAAATTCCGTGCAGAATTCTGTGGCTGAAAACAGTAAATTCTGTGTTAATTCTGCGAATCCTTGTATATTCTGTGGCAATTCTGCAAGGAAAATGAGCGTAAAAACGGATCGAATTTCCGCAACCCCACCGAAGTTTGTTGTCCCCATAAATTCCGAACCAAAAATATGCGAAATCCTGGTCCAAAAGAATTGAAAACTCCACAATATACTGCAAGTTGATTTTGAAAGTTACAAGCAGGTTGGTTTGGCTGTGAAAACACATCGAACATCTCCAGGAAAAGCAGTTTTTTTCTCTCTTTTCTGCAATATTCCGCGGGATTTTCTGAATTCTGCGGACACTACTGGATTCCGCGGAAATTCTGCAATCCGCGGAATTCACGGGGGACAGATTTCGCGGACATGGTACGGCAAACGCTAGCTGCTTTGTTTGCGAAATTTGCGATACAGCGCTAAGCGCCTGCTCCCATGGAGTGGTAAACATGGACATGCTATGTAAGAACACTGACCAGGCATAGGGAAAGCGTAGACTACCAGTCACACGGACAAGTGGTGCACTACTGTACGCTGTACATGCATGGTTAGCGTACTCCCACGAAACCGTGCGAGTAGGGAGGCTTTCAATTCTGGTCAGGATATACTAGGGAGATGCACCAAAGAACATGAACAAAATCTCAGGAGATCTCCCGCCCGATAGGGATACTTGGCACCGCTGTCGACTATCCAGTTTGGTGTTTGGAGTCTGCTTCATGCACAGTCCGTAAACTGTGCTGTTAATTCTTCAGACTTGCCTGGACCGGTGATGGATGTTGCAAGAGTACTGTTAATTCTCCAGACTTGCCTGGACCGGTGATGGATGTTGCAAGAGTACTGTTAATTCTCCAGACTTGCCTGGACCGGTGATGGATGTTGCAAGAGTACTGTTAATTCTCCAGACTTGCCTGGACCGGTGATGGATGTTGCAAGAGTACTGTTAATTCTCCAGACTTGCCTGGACCGGTGATGGATGTTGCAAGAGTACTGTTAATTCTCCAGACTTGCCTGGACCGGTGATGGATGTTGCAAGAGTACTGTTAATTCTCCAGACTTGCCTGGACCGGTGATGGATGTTGCAAGAGTACTGTTAATTCTCCAGACTTGCCTGGACCGGTGATGGATGTTGCAAGAGTACTGTTAATTCTCCAGACTTGCCTGGACCGGTGATGGATGTTGCAAGAGTACTGTTAATTCTCCAGACTTGCCTGGACCGGTGATGGATGTTGCAAGAGTACTGTTAATTCTCCAGACTTGCCTGGACCGGTGATGGATGTTGCAAGAGTACTGTTAATTCTCCAGACTTGCCTGGACCGGTGATGGATGTTGCAAGAGTACTGTTAATTCTCCAGACTTGCCTGGACCGGTGATGGATGTTGCAAGAGTACTGTTAATTCTCCGGACTTGCCTGGACCGGTGATGGATGTTGCAAGAGTACTGTTAATTCTCCAGACTTGCCTGGACCGGTGATGGATGTTGCAAGAGTACTGTTAATTCTCCAGACTTGCCTGGACCGGTGATGGATGTTGCAAGAGTACTGTTAATTCTCCAGACTTGCCTGGACCGGTGATGGATGTTGCAAGAGTACTGTTAATTCTCCAGACTTGCCTGGACCGGTGATGGATGTTGCAAGAGTACTGTTAATTCTCCAGACTTGCCTGGACCGGTGATGGATGTTGCAAGAGTACTGTTAATTCTCCAGACTTGCCTGGACCGGTGATGGATGTTGCAAGAGTACTGTTAATTCTCCAGACTTGCCTGGACCGGTGATGGATGTTGCAAGAGTACTGTTAATTCTCCAGACTTGCCTGGACCGGTGATGGATGTTGCAAGAGTACTGTTAATTCTCCAGACTTGCCTGGACCGGTGATGGATGTTGCAAGAGTACTGTTAATTCTCCAGACTTGCCTGGACCGGTGATGGATGTTGCAAGAGTACTGTTAATTCTCCAGACTTGCCTGGACCGGTGATGGATGTTGCAAGAGTACCTCCAAACCAGAGTACTACTGTATAAGTACAAATTTTCGTTCACGAAATCTTTCGTTATTTCACTCCACCAGCAGGCTTATAACGTACTAAATTTCGTTTTTGGTCGAGGTCTGTCACCCCGAACGTTCAGAAAAAAACTTTAGTTTGGCACAAACTTCAGTTATTTCACGCCCCTAACGAATATAGCGAAAGTTAATTCCAAACGAAAATTGTGTGTGTGCGTGCGTGCGCGCATGTGTGTGTGTGTGTGCGCGTGTGTGTGTATGTGTGCGCGTGTGCATGCATGTGTACATGTATGGTGTATGCTCTTTTCTGCTTCTGTGTCCTTGCAGAAACGTCCTAAGGATATTCTTTGTGACAGTACTACCGCCGACAGTGAGGTGTAAGTTTGTCCTATGTCTTGCCGCTGCTGTTGCTGTAAATGATGCTGTATATGATGCTCACTCGCATTTATTTTCATTGGTTCATGCTTGGGAATGAGATATTTTCTTTACCATGACCGGGCCTATTCAGGGCTTTCCTAGGCAGCTGTCCACTTCCTTGCAGGCTAATCTGACTTCCTTACAGGAACATTGCGACCCAGAATGCATCAGAACCCCCCCCCCCCCCCTACACACACACACTGCTTCCGCACTACGTTATGAACAGTAGTAGTGTACGTATCATAGAGCTGTGTACATGAAAGGCAACACGTGGCTTCTCATTTCCCTAGAAAAAGGGCTCTTGTGTCCAGGTCTGATCACAGTGAAAGAACCTCCGCTGTTGCTAGATCTATGGTGACCATATTTGGACTTTGGGAACTTGATGCTTTCCGTGCACATGCTCAAACTTGCTTCCAGGGACATACTAAGCATGCTCAAACTCGCTTCCAGAGTTCCAGGGACATACTAAGTGCATACAGTAGTAGGAAACGCACAGCTTTTGTTTACTTCAAGCAAAAGCCACACTTGGGTAGAGTCCAATTTTTGGTGGTTTCGGTTGTGTACCCTGCCACCTAAAATGTAATTCTTCCCATTGGCGTCAGAATTCCATGTGCATGCAGGTACTGGAAATTAATTGCAGCTGGAAAAAATGAGCCAGGGTACCAACGCACATTCCCGTGCGTTCACAGTAATTGGAAGTATTTTTAAATTTCATTTCAGCTTTGCATCGCCATGCAAGATGATCACAGTTGTTGCTGCTTTCCACAATTGTTTTTCTGTGATTGCTCAGCCCGCAAGCTGCTGAAACTGCTTCTGCTGTTAGCCCAGACCCTGCCAAAGCTCCAGAAACGAAAGCCGGTAATAGATTGCGGTGTTCTTATGAAACATGAGTTCTTCTTGCTATATACATGCAGTGCAGGGGCGTGCTCGGCGAGGGGCACAGGGGGCAAGTGCACCCCCCAAAATATTTCGACGGGGGTTTTGAAAAGTCACCAATGTATTGCGGAAAGCCCGACCTCGCGGGATCACATTCTGCATCTGTGTCTTGTACATTGTAGTACATTGTACTAGTAAGTAAAGTTGTAGTGCAGTAGGGGCCTGGTACATGGTACCAGCTGCTCATCCTCCTAGCCAAGCTACCCGTAACCACGTGCTCCTGTGAGCGCAGCATCAGCAACCTGCGGCGTTTGAAGACTTACCTGAGGAGCACCATGACTGGAGAGAATTGCAGCGGGCTTGCTCTGCTGCATACCCACTACGGCATGCCTGTAAACACAGATGAGGTTCTGAAGCTGTTCTTTCGACGCTCTCCTCGCCTAGTGTGACGATTGTTCTTAGCTATATCCGTGCAATGTGTGTTTGCATCGGCCTGCCTGGCACAGTGCCGTCGACGGATTGGTTTAAAAATAAAAACATTTGTAAAGTTTTCATCTTTTATTTTGAAAAAATTGATATGATGCTGTAGTCGTACTGAGTCTGTGTTCATTCTTGATGACATACAATCTCTGCAACAGTAATACTGACGTCACATGTACAAATATCTGATGATGTCACCGGTACAACCTTTTGAAAATTGCTGTTGCCTGGAAGTGGTGCATCCCCCCTGGAAGGGGAGCCGAGCACGCCCCTGCAGTGTTCTAGCCAAAGTGGGGTAGGGGGGCGCAGCCCCCACCCCCCTACTCTGTTTGCGCGCCCCCTGTGAAAAAGTGCCCCCCCCCCCTACTTATTTGTCGAATTTTGTGTTTTTTTTCATGCTATTCAACGAAAATTCAGTCGATAGCCACTACTGGAGGGTCCAAAAAGGCACATTTGTCTGGAGTGAAGTCGGGGGTTTGCCC
This sequence comes from Sycon ciliatum, assembly GCF_964019385.1. Taxonomy (NCBI): domain Eukaryota; kingdom Metazoa; phylum Porifera; class Calcarea; order Leucosolenida; family Sycettidae; genus Sycon; species Sycon ciliatum. The sequence continues at coordinate 88,177,139 of NC_088643.1, forward strand.
TGAACGTTGCATTTTGCATGGCAAGACAATTTTTGGATAATGAAAAATGAGTTAGGATGTAACTGTTTCCCATGGCCCCCCTCCCCCCCCCCCCCCTACTACTATTTTGACCTGGCTAGAACCCTGACATGTACTTGTACTTGTAATCTTTCTTTTTGATCAAGACCAGTAAAACATTATGCTCAAAACTCTAACCGTTGAAATTCGCTCTGTCTCCCGGTGGAATGGTCCACAGCATGTGTGATTTTTGCTGACTGTTAGATGTATGCATCTGTTATACTTCTTCAACTGCTGTGCATGAGCACTTGATTATTAAAGCCTGTTCTTGCCCGTTTTGGCAAAGCGAGGTGATAAGAAGACCAGGACTGGGGAACAGAGGGTAATGGGTTCAAGTCGTGCTTGGAAGCAGAAAGACCTTTCCGTGCTGCGACCCACACCAACCTATGGCCTGGCACGAACAATGCATGTATGCAGCAAATGAGATTTTCAGTCTTCTGAGACCACTTTTAATGATGTGCCACCTCCGTTGTGCTATGTGCTTGCTGCTTCACTGCAGGTGTAAGGCGTAAGAAGCGGCGATTTAAGAGTTTCAACCAATACATGGTATCGTTTGATGGTTAGTAATAATAGGGTTTGATGGTTAGTATGATGGTGTTACTTGGTCAAGGTATCAGAGCACTTTTTTGTGCTGCTTTGTTTGGTTATCTAAGGGACCATCGCAAAAGTTCGCAGAAGCCCCCGAAACGAAGACCGTTAGTTTCGGGCCTGACCCCCTCCCTCCCCCCTCAAACGAAACGACAGTCACAATATGGGCTTCATTATTTCACTTGGATGCTCACACATAATTATTATAATATACTACACAGCAGGGGTTCATAAACCCTATGAACCCCTGCTAGTACTAGTACTAGCAAGAGCCCATAAACCACGCGTTTTATGGACTCTTGGTACTAGACTACACACAGTGTACAGGCAGCCAGCTACGCGACACGCGCAGTTGCATGAATGGACTACGCGTCCTGACAAGCGATCTACGCCGGCTGTGATGGCATGCTAATCTATATCAGCTCCTACATGTCGTCAATACTTTTTTGAATTGAAGCCCGGTTTGCGATTTTCGACACCGACTCCCTCCCCCCCCCCCCCCCCCCCCCCCAAACGTATGCTCTTCGTTTCAGGGGCTTCTGCGAACTTTTGCGATGGTCCCTAAGAAATGTTGCCATTTACCACAACTGTACAAAACCCATACTTTCTGAGAGCACCACTAGAGTGTACATTTGTTACATCATCATTACATCATTGTTTATATACCAGGCCTTGGGTGCAATGGGTGCAGACTGATGGCAAAAAATGCCACGAACCATCTCTTTAAGTCCAGTAAGATGCCCTCAGTCTGTTATTTCAAGCATGGATCCTGACTGGAGCCTTCATTTCTTTCAGATCTGGTCTGGCCCCTTTACTGTAAAAGAAATTCAATGGGTAACAGTTATGCAGCCAGTTGTTCGTCTTGTGATGGGCATGGTACAGTGGGTCTGTAAACCAAGTTTCCTTCTTCCCCTTACAGCAGCACAACATTGACCGGCCATGTATGGGGTTAAAGAATACTTACAGCTGCAGTTGTACCTGTTATGAGCTGCACTGACGTACCTACAGTCAACTGGGCACTCACTACTCCAAAGTGATACTGATACTGGCATGGGTGCAGATGTCTAGGTTTTGCCCCTTGTCGGGCAATTGGCCGTGAGATGTATTCCCGTTCTGGCCGGTATGCTGTTTGGGTACTTAGAAGTATAATCAGTGATCAGTAAAACGTCAGTAAGACAGTGAGTGAGCAGAATAATGGCCAAGGAAAGAAGTGTGTACGGAAGACGGGGGCAAATTGCGGGTGCGTCCGTGCCCGCACAGCAAGGCCACCGTGGTCGTAGAAAACACACATGCCACAAAAGCACAGAGGTCGTATAGGTCATAGAGACATGCGAATTGGCATGTGAATTTTTTGGCAACCTCACTTAATGGGTATCGTACGTACAAGACATTGCCAATACCCGGTAGTTAAAAAGTTGAGAAGCGCAACTGAAGCTGTACAAAAGTTGCCTAGTTTGTCCTTCACTCAGATCTGACAATATATAGAAGCTTTGCACTATTACAATGATGGACTGCAGTACATGAAAAGTAGCTGAATGACACTATACATGTATTATATGCAAGGAGTGCTGAAGCGCCGGTTGATTCACACCCATTGTTTGGAGTCTAAGCTGCGGGGGTGATGTTTGGTTTTTTATGCGTTTCAAAGTGCGGCTACCACCCCGGAAAATACCGTACTGGTACAATAGCACTTGTAAGTACAGTCAATACTGGATGTACTGGAGCACCCCGGACATGCTGCATGCTGTACTCGCTGTGCACACTTGCGCTGTATACACTCACTGTATATACTGCATGTGTGCTGGGTGCAATGTATGCACTGCTTATGTGCCATAGGGTACTACACTCTTAAAGGTCAGTTGGGTGCTGGAGCTGGATCAGAAGTCTTTAACTGTCAACATAAGCGCAGTGGCAAGGAATACGCATGCAAAGTGAGTCAGTCCCGTTGAAGCATAAGTACTCGTACTACGTGTACATGTACATGTTGACATTCTGCTGGTGAGTACGGTATGGTACATGTGCACTCACGTCCTGTTTGGCATCATGGCACGCACACATGCATGTCTTTATCAGTCAGCAAAGGTGGTAGAGGTCTGCCCTTCGTGAACAAGAGGGTTTGAGTGGCAGAACCGACACCAATGCCAATTGTTACGAACCCTTCTGATTCTCTAAATGTCGGGAACGAACGACCACACGGCACGAGGACAACTATTTACTCTTTTAACAATATATTTCACTTGATCGACTATAATAACTAACACTAAGACCATCATCTAGTTATAGCGTGAAAATGACAGCGTATATGAGAAAAGCATACACATACAACATACAACTACAGCGCACACAGCAAATCGCACATAGCGCATGTAGCTAGGTACATGTAGCGTATACCGCGCCGTAAACATCAGCGGTACGGCGGAGTCGAGATACAACTGCATTGAAACGAACACAATTTCACAAGCGAGAAGGCCTTTCACTCTTGAGAACTTTTGGTTTCGTAACACCAATAGGTATATGCCAAAATACTATAATATGATTATAGAAGTATTGTACCATTGATAAAGCACGACAATTGCGCAATTCGCCGCTGGGCACTGTATCTGCCACCTTGGTATCTCAGGCATGGTGATAGCCTGGCACAAACTAAACTTCCTAGGCTGGTTCCTAGGCTGGTTGTGTCTCTAAACACAAGTATAGCCGGTGGCAGCACAGATGTGCGAACATTACTTTATTTCACGACTTGTCCTTTTCCATTATTGTTCTCCGTGAGAGTGGTACAGTGACATTGCACTACACATGCATGGTACTACTTGTATACTGTCAAACCTGACCTGCGGACACCTGAGCAAAACGCACACCTGCAAAGTGAGAACAGCTCATCACAGTCCCATTGATTTTGTGTATATTTTAGTATGCGCGGACACTTGAAAATGCGGTCACCTGTGAAATGCGAAATGCGGCCACTATCGCGTGTCCACAGTACCGTATTGCACTGATCTCAGCCTGACAAATGCGGACACACTGGCTGGGGGACCGGGGTGGTTCATGCACTCTGTGCCGTCTTACATGACTGTACACTATGTGACAGCCTGGATGGAATCATGCGCATGTACACAAAGCACACTGGAGAAGTGGATGATGGTTGCATTCATTGCAATGAGCGAAATGACGTACACATTGTTTGGTGATGGGTGCAACTGAGAATTGAGGACACCTGTAAATTGAGGACGTTTGTCCTCAGTCCCTTGGGTGTCCGCAATTGTCAGGTTGGACTGTGCAAACTAGTTTTCTACTCTCGTTTTTGGTCTCTATTCTATGCAGATTGTGAAACTTGATCCGGATAGACCTATGATTAGAAAGAGCATATTGAAGGAAATTGAGATACTGTACATATGCCGACCCAACCCGTAAGTGCTTACGACAACACTTTTGAAAAGTAGTGTTCATCCGTGAAAAGCAGCTGTTCTCTGCGTGCTCTCATAGTTCCTTGTGTAGTTTTAAAATCTGTTTTTCAGACACGATGCGAATAACGCCGTTTACCTGTTGTCATAAGTTAAACCATTTCTCAGCCAGTTCGCAGTCCTTAATGATAGTTCTTCTGTTGGGTCTTGGAAATGTGGCTGTGTTTCGTAAAATTAATAGATGTTTGAAAACAAACCAACTGCATGTACTTTTCCTCACCGTGTTTACTTTGCACTCGGTGTTGCAAGGTTTGTAACAAGTTGTGAAAAGTCTGTCTGTTGTGTGCATGTTATTTCAACAGTCATAATAATGATATGATTGTACTTGATGTTGTACTTTGAGGAGAGGGCCAGTATGTGCACAGGGGATTTCATTTCCTACTAGGTGTGCGCGTGTGTGTGTGTGTGTGTGTGTGTGTGCGTGTGCGTGCGTATGTCTACGCATGTTTGTGTGTGTGTGTGTGTGCGTGTTTGTGTGGGTGTGTTTGTGTGTGTGTACATGTATGTGCTTGTTGTTTCTACAGCCACATTATTGATATGGAGGAGTACTTTGAAGAAAACAACCAGTATGTGCCTGGCTGTTTCATTTTCTGCTTCAAAGTGTGTGCGTGTGTGTGCGTGCATGTACGCGGGTGTGCGTAGGTGGGTGTGAGTGGGTGTACGCGTACGCGCGTGCGTGCACATGTGTGTCCATGCATGGGTGGCGGAGACAGTGCCACAGGTGGGAGCTCAGTATTACTTTCATGCTGGAGTGCTATTAGAAATCAACTATGCAGCAGTCATTCTAGGCGAAATGTCTGCTGTCTTCGTTATGCATTCTCTTTTACTTCTGCATGTATTTGTTAGACTACCAATGACATACACTGTCCTGAATGGATGTCTTGTTGAATGTTCAATTATAAAGTTCCTGTCTATAACTGACTGCGTGTACCTTGCTCTACTTCGATGTTGTGTTGTGAATGCTGGGTGTTCTGCCTTCCCGTTCTCACATTTTCTATTGTCACTGTAGATTCTATTTGATATACCAGAAGATGGAGGGTGGTAAGTGCTTTCAACTCAAATCGTGTCTTCGGAATATGTATTTTGGTTTATCATCAAAAGGCAGGGTGGTATAGATATGTAGTGCAGCGAAGAAGAGACTGTCAGCCAGGTTGGCTGTGTATTTGTTTGTTATGTATGGGTATGGGTTATTGACATTGTGTTGTGCATAGTTCTTCTTCTTTGTACGGCCTGTTGTCTGTGCACTATGATGTAATTGTGACGTGTGTGATTGCTGGGTTATCTTGGGTTCGCTTGGTTTTGCGTATACATGTACTCATATATGCTGTCAAGTCTTTCTAACTAGAGTCCAGGCCTACCCTGTCCTGTTCATAAGTCAAAGTACTTCTATTCTGTTGTAGTTCCTTTCATTATGCAGTTTATCAAATGTGTGTGTGCGCGTGTGTGTGTGTTTCTGTGTGTTTCTGTGTGTTTCTGTGTGTGTGTGTGTTTCTGTGTGTGTGTGTGTGTGTGTGTGTGTATATGTGTGTGTTTGTGTGCGTGCGTGCGTGCGTGCGTGTGTGTGTGTGTCATGTGCGCATATGTGGGTGTGTATTGTGGGTGTGTATGAACAGGGCCTCTACTAGAGTACCTATCACAAGAGAAACCTTTTTTCGAGACGGAGGTGCGTGAGATCATACTGGAGATTGGCGATGCCTTGCAGTTCCTGCACCGCAGAGGTGAGTAGAAGAGATTGTTATTCATACACCACACTTATGAAGTTGTGATACCTTGCCTTCTGCTGTGCTAATCAGGACTGTGCCAGTTAGACCCAAACTCGTTACCCGGCCAAACCCCTTCCTGTTGAAACCCTACTAAATACTACTCTTGCATGTTTGCGACAGTGTCGGACCACCAGACTTTGGAGTAGAGCCATTGCTTGGTGCGTGTCATGCCTGGACGGTCGGAGTGGGCCAGATATGCAATGGGATTTTATCACACAGCCAATTGGCAATGTCGATGGATACATTGGAATTATTTTTTCTTTGACAATGCGATAAATAGAACAATAGATGCCGACATAATACCATGTAACAATCATAAAATGAAAAATGTATAAAAATGTGATTCATACCGTAATTCCGCGCATATAAGCCCACGGGCCTATATCCGGATATACGCCCACCTCCGTTTATAAGCCCATGGGCTAATAAACAGACACAAATGCAACTCGCGTCAGTGCAGTTTACCAGTAGAGTATGGTAGACCCACTATGGCCACGGACTTGTACTTTTCGGGAACTGTCAAAATTCGAATATTGGCCCATGGGCTAAAAAACGAACATGTTTTACTGGATATTTTATCCCCAAACTGCATTATTTCACATATAAGCCATATAAGCCCATGGGCTTATATGTGCGGAATTACGGTATACGTTTTTTCTTTCGTCATCAGTGAACCTATTTCGAATAGTGACTAACTGGTGAGTAAACAATATTATGTGTACTCAAACAAATTAAAGGGGAAGTTAAGCCTAAAATCAAATTTTCACCAGTTGTCTTCGGGGTGCTAAGTCCAATGGTCTTGGTCCGAGGAAGCTGAGACGCTCCCTTCCTCTTTTTTCCCAATCGAACTCGCGCACTTCCACCGAAACCGGGTGACTGCGCCCTACCAGATGGGGATTTGTATGCAAAATCTCACTAAAAGCGCCATGTCGTTCTTATAAAAGCACAGATGACCGCGATTGGCCCATATGTTGTAGTCTTTTGGACGCTGAATCGACTGGTTTTGGTCCGAAAATGATGCGATGTAGCGTTCGGCCCTTATTCCCAATCGAATATGGCTGGACAAGCGGTCACGTGCTCGTGCGTACACCAGTCAACTGGTCACCGTGCCTGCACTGCATGCAGACTACAACTTACAGCATGGTATTATATAACCCAATACTAGTTCAATACTAAGTATTAGATAAACCTTGTTATTTTTAAAACAATTCGGGTTAAAGTAGCTACATGACTATCAAGACGACATCCAGGAGCAATCAAAGAATACACGACTGACATAAGGAGAAGTCTAAAAACTCCCCCAGCATAATGAGGGTCAGAACCGGGTTCAACACCCATAATATGGTTCAGTTGGTCCCAACGGACCGGGGCTCTGCCAACCGTGGATGGTTGTAGTAAGGTCACTGTTTCCAAACACAGTGTCCTCCGCCTTGTTTCATGCTGTCAAACTAACAACTTACAGCATGTTTGGGCGAGTTTCTGTCACCCGAGTTGAACCTTTGCACCTTTGAGTTGAACCTTGGTGTGAAATTTGTGCCCTGCTGGCATGGTGACCAGGCGACTGGTGTACGCAGGAGCACGTGACCGCTTGTTCAACCATGTTCGATTGGGAATAAGGGCCGAACGCTACATTACAGCCTTTTCGGACCAAAACCAGTCGACTCAGCGTCCAAAAGACTACAACATATGGGCCAATCGCGGTCATCCGTGCTTTTATAAGAACGAAATGGCACTTTTAGTGAGATTTTGCATACAAATCCCCATCTAGTAGGGCGCAGTCACCCAGTTTCGGTGGAAGTGCGCAAGTTTGATTGGGAACAAAGGAGGAAGGGAGCGTCTCAGCTCCCTCGGACCAAGACCATTCGACTCAGCACCCCGAAGACTACAACTGGTGAAAATTTGATTTTAGGCTTAGTAACTTCCCCTTTAATTTTTTAATTTGTCTTCAGCAAAAAGGCCTCAAGAAAGCTTCCTTTGGAGACGATGAATTTTCCAAGCAATACGGCGCACTATGTTCATCTTATGAGGTTGTATAGGACAGGCAAAATAATTACTGTCTTGTCCTCAAATAGACGCAAGGCCTCGTTCAGCTTCATGAAAGTGTTGGAGCCATAAAGCTCTTTCCCCCCAAATCCGGCAAACTCTTTAGTCCGGCTAATCTAGCCAAAACATTGCATAATGGCTCCTATCGTCATGGATCGTGTTGTTTTATTCTTCTTGTCCTGACAGGAATAGCACACCGGGATTTGAAACCTGCCAACATTCTCTGTGAGCAAACGATTAAGGTATGTGTACATGTAGCATGCAGTCTTAAGGTATGTGTACGTGTAGCATGCAGTCTTAAGGTATGTGTACGTGTAGCATGCAGTCTTGTCTAGAAGCTCAATTTGAATAGAAGAAGCTTCCATGTTTGAAATATAAAACACAGTTGTTTTGAGCTGTGACTAGAATACTGCAGTTGCAGCACTGTGCGCGTACATTTAGTTTCTTCTCCATGTACACACACACACACACACACACACACACACACACGTACACACGTACACCCATTCTCTGTCTCTCTTCCACTGCCCTATTGCCTCACTGTCTTACTGTGGATTGACTGTGCAGGTGACTCCGGTACGACTATGTGATTTTGATCTCGGCAGTGCAGTGGGAGCAGCAGCGAATAGAGTCACCACTCCAGAGTTGTTAACTCCCGTATGTGCGATGGACCTGTTATGACCTTATAGTTATATTCATGTGGAATACTCTTTTCGTTTTATTTGGAGGTTTGTTGTTCAAAAATGGACTATAGGCTAAATCAAAGAGGTTTTGTCATTTACATGTAAATACTTCAAGTAGTCGTGAACTGTTGGGAACTGATTGGCTGTTTCGCTCCGTCCACACCTGTTTGTACCTTGGCTTCTAGTTGTTTGGCTGATGCTTCCCTTTAGTTATTTTCCCTGCATTTTCGCTTCCACCTTGATTAGTTCTCTTTCCCTGATGAGCCAACCGAGGGTAACCGAGGGAGCTGCAAGACGCCATAGCAAAGCAAGAGTTTGTTAGATCTCCGAGGAAGAGTTTGATACACCTAGCTCATGTATCAATTACATGAAGCTCAGAGTTTTTGTTAGTTTTCAGTTGTGTCTTCATGGTGCTGTCTGTTACTCCTGTCTTTTGTGTTGCTTGGCTTACACAGGTGGGATCATGTGAATTTATGGCACCGGAAGTTGTTGCTGCTTTCGCTGATGATGATCTGTCATACGACAAGAAATGTGATGTGTGGAGTTTTGGCGTTATTGTGTAAGTCGTACTGTTTGTAATGTGTGCGCTGTATACGAGCTCGGGTGATTTCTTGTGTGGTTTGAAATGTTTGATTCTGGTCATGGGCCGGGCAGCTCTCTGTTTGTGATTTTGGTCATGGGCTGGGCGGCTCTGAGCCTGCTGCATACATGATTGTGGTGTTGGGTAGCTATGCTTGTACTGGTGCTCTTTACCAACAATACTTTGTCTCCTCAATACCGCTGTCGCCGCCAACAACAACAACCACCGCCACCGCCGCAACGACAGCATCAACAACAGCACACGCGTGCAGGTTGCAACCGGACTGCTACTTCTGTACAAGAATCAAACAAGGAGTTTCTTTCATCACAGTCAGCCAGCGAGAACCACATCTTTTTCTTACCGAAACACCCACACCAGCACTGACAAAGCACGACCTCGTCATTCACAGGCAAAGCCCATAGCCACTCGGCGACAAGCGTTGGTCAGGGTGTAGTGGGTGTAATGGGTGGATACTGGGAATGTGTGTTTAGACAGTGTACAGTACACAACAGGAGGTGATTAGTGACCAGTGTGCCAACTTTACTTCCGTGACCTCATGATGCTGTCAGTCTAGCGTGGCCTATCTGCTAGTATGCCGAAGTATCTTTACAGGATCTACCTGATCATGTTGCTATTGTATTTGTTTGGCATACTTGAAGTACATGCTGTCTGTTGCTGCTGTAGATACACCATCCTGTGTGGGTATCCACCGTTTCAAGGACACTGTGGTGCCTTTGACTGCATGTGGGACGACGGCGGAGACTGCTTTGCGTGCCGTGTAAGATGATAAGATTCCGCCTGTTTTGTGCGGAGACTGATCATGTGTAGACCTACAGTGCATTTCAAAACTATAGACGCGTAGGGTTTTTGAAATATTTCAAATTTGGCTGGAACTTTTTGAGAATAGTTTTCGGAATATTGCTCGGGATCGCTCCACAATTACTCTCATAATAGTTTCTAAAGGATTGGATAACAGACGCCCAATTTGGAAAAAATTATGCACAAAGTGATCACAGATTTTATGTGGTATAGATGCTGGCATAACGGTTTTTGCCTAGGTACGCGTCTATAGTTTTGAAATGGACTGTACATGCTAGTAATGGATGGTGGTCATGTGTAGACCTACATGCTAGCAGTGGATGGTGGTCATGTGTAGACCTACATGCTAGCAGTGGATGGTGGTCATGTGTAGACCTACATGCTAGCAGTGGATGGTGGTCATGTGTAGACCTACATGCTAGCAGTGGATGGTGGTCATGTGTAGACCTACATGCTAGCAGTGGATGGTGGTCATGTGTAGACCTACATGCTAGCAGTGGATGGTGGTCATGTGTACTTCAGTATTGTTATACACTAGTAGTGCAGCATACGTATCATGGTCCTGTTCTATTGCAGTTGTATCATGGTCCTGTTCTATTGCAGTTGTATCATGGTCCTGTTCTATTGCAGTTGTATCATGGTCCTGTTCTATTGCAGTTGTATCATGGTCCTGTTCTATTGCAGTTGTATCATGGTCCTGTTCTATTGCAGTTGTATCATGGTCCTGTTCTATTGCAGTTGTATCATGGTCCTGTTCTATTGCAGTTGTATCATGGTCCTGTTCTATTGCAGTTGTATCATGGTCCTGTTCTATTGCAGTTGGTCTTCATCTTGAGTGTCTGCTCAAATATAGTTTGTCGTGCTCTGTATGTAATAGTAAGTCATTAGTTTCCAGCCCAGCCTTTCCAGCGTAGGTGTACTACCAAGTCTTGTTTGTGTGAGTATGGAGGAGTTCAGGTAAAATGGGGCTAGGAGTAGTTACAAACATACTGGGCTGGCGCATTGTATTTTATTAGAGACAAAGAGAGAAAGACACCAGACTGTTGTCAGTTAGTTGGCAATTTGAGAAAGAAGAACTTCATGAGTTGTTTTCTTGACGTGTAGCGTGTGTGTTTGTGTGTGTGTGTGTGTTTGCTTATTGGTTGCACAGTCGGAGCTGCTGAGTAAGATTGGCTCGGGTTCTTACGACTTTAACACCACAGTAAGACTTTGTGTTGTAGATGTGTTGTCACATGATTGTGTGCTGCTGTGGTTGAATGCATGCCAATGGTACGCTGTCAAGCTGTGTATGGAGAAGACGAAGTACAAAGGAACAGTGCAGCAATGGAGTGCACACCAATCAACATGGAGATTCACTCCATAGCTTGAGAGGCAGGAGAGAAAATGTTGCAGTGCTCACCAAACTTGGGTGCTTGTCGGGCATCGGCAGCAGCAAAGGCAGATGTCTTGCTTATCGGGCATCGGCAGCAGCAGCAAAGGCACATGTCTTGGACCGTACGTTGCGCCCCCAAAGTGGTCTCTGGGCAGCCTGGAAACACTGGCGCTAATACGCGTGGCTGCATCATCTGCGGGGGTACGGTTGACTTCAGGATTCGGTTCTACAAGTAGAACAATTCGCTCTGAATGCGAAGTTGGAATCCGGAGCCTTCACAATAAGAATTTATGCTCTAAACCTAAGGGCACTTTGCCCTTTGCCCAGTCTTGAAGCTCGGCAGTTGTTTGTGCTTGTGTCACAGTCGTGTGTACTGTTAGATATACATATAATTATGTAATGTGATGATGTACATCCTCACCACTTGTGTCCACTCACATGCATAACTCTGTGTACTCTTATGCGTATCCCTTTGAAGGCGTGGAAAACTGTCAGTGACGCGGCGAAAGATTTAGTCACACGTCTGCTTGTGAAGGATGTCCGTCGTCGTTACACAGTAGATCAAATGCTCGCACATCCGTTTGTAACGAATGAGGTACGTCACCGCCCATAAACTCTCTATGCTAGAGCCATAACAGGTTATACACTGCGTAGTAATATCATGTTTCATTGTTTCATTGATCGAAGTAACATGTATCACCATTGCACCTGCAGACAAGGATAGTGCATTCATCGCCCCAGAACACGACATGAACTCTGTAGTGTGTGACATTAACATTATGTGTGTGTGTGTGCAGTGTGTGCAGTGTGTGCAGTGTGTGCAGTGGCCCTGAGTGGGTGTTTGTATCATAACTTCCAGAGTGCATAACCCCAAGAGTATGCAACTCTACACAAGAGGTCTGGCATTGCGCCATGATTGATCAGATACGGCTTCCAGCTGACCAGTAATGTTTTTTTCTGAGACTTCGGATATTTTTGTACATGATGCATTGTGCCCAGGCATTGCGCGTGCAATAGTTACGCCTAAACCTTGGACGAACTCAAATCCGTCATTTCATGTAGTGAAGGCAGCGCGACGCGCAGGGCAACCATAGCTTGGAGATGGGAGTTGCACACTCTTGGGGTTATGTAGTCTTGATGACGTGCATGTGTGTTGTGGATACTTGTCACATAGCATCAACTGCTTGCTGTCATTGTGGACTGGGGCTTAGTGGGGAAAATGTCACTTGCTGTCATTGTGGACTGGGGCTTAGGGGAAAATGTCACTGCATCACTGTACATGTAAAGAGATAGATACTTCACAGTCCAAGAAGGCGTCTTGTGTATTTTGAAGCTGTATTGCCACCTTGCATGTTGCTGCGTCTGCGTCTTGATCCTAGAGGGTGGAGGCATTCCTGTGGACGCGGAAAACTCAGTCTGAGTCTCGCCAACCCGTGAAATTTGTTTTTATATTATTTTCTATTTCCGCCTTGTACAGGTTCTGTCAGCACGACCACTTGCTACTCCTTCTATGTTACAGAGGTTGGTTTTGTTTGTTGCTGCTGCTGCTGCTGCTGCTGTGTGTGTACGTGTGTGTGTATGTGTGAACACTTGTTAACGTGTGTGTACTTAGGTGTGTGTATGCGTGTGTATGCTTGTGTGTGTGTGTGTGTGTAATTATGTACGTGTGTGTGTGTATGTGTGTGCGTGCATGTGCATGTGTGTGTGCATGCATGTGTGTGCATGTACGTGTGTTTAGAAGAGTATCTCTTTGTCGTTGTTACTATAATCGAGTGGCACATTCGCACTACAATTCTACGAGTGCTAGTTTGAAATTACGTTATGAATTTGAGCAATTGTTACGTTGTACAGCAGGTACGAACAATTAATATTTACATACTCACCGGTTTTCGTTTCGGAGTCCAGCGCTGTGACTCAGCTAATTTCTATTTCGTTTGCCTTGTATTGTCTGACTAGGGGCGCTGTCACCCCGTCGGGTGCAAGCACCCTTGGACAGAAGCACTTCACGACACAAGTGTTCATTTTCGTTTTTCCTCTTCTGCTTCTTCACAGTTTGAATGTGTGCCTTTTTCGTACTCTGCTCTCGATCGAACCATGCGCGGGTCGATCTCCATAATTATTTTATCTTCCGTTGCCATGGCTGGCATTAGTACGCGTTCTGTACTCACTCGCTGCTTGGCACGCTTGCAGCGCGTCTTTTTTCTGTTGCAACCCAGTGCCTGCGTGCACGGTACGGGATTTGCGATGCCACATCAGCGTTGGTGTGTCGTTGTGCTTCGTTGTTGTTTTGTTCTTTGCTGAGTGCGGTCGTTAAAACTGAGCAAGAACGGGTCGTTGACAAGGCGTGATTTCGATGTGCATGCCCTCCTGTCAACTCCAAACTATTGGTAGCAGAGGATGGTTTTCACGGAGCCATCATGGAGGTAAAACTAGAAGACCTCGCACGGAAAAAGCGAGAGCTAAAAACGGATTTCACAAATACGAGGAGAAATTTGACAGTGGAGTCAACGAATGAGGTGCCGAACCAAGATGACGTAAAGGCATGGAGAAGCCACTTGACGACAGTGTATGACGAGACCAAGAAGGTCATCATGGAGTACATGGAAGCGGTGGTGGATACTGACTCTAGGAGACATGCTGGTCTCCAAAAGCAGTACAAGCAGCTGGAAGGCCAGTATTCAGATGCCATGGAATTGGCCAGGAGTGTGCTCATCAGGAGCAGCAGAGCGAGCCTGGCAGCGTCGACCAGGCAGACTCCCAGTCCCAAGCAATCGCCACTGAGAGGGGCAACGCCTTTACTGGCGTCAGTACGAGAGGAAAGCAGAGAAATTCTAGATCTGCGTGCGGCGCTCCAAGATGCACCGTTTCTTGGTCGCCAGGACGATGCGCGGGTTATGTTGCCCAGGGCTGCAGACTATGGAGAATGGGTGAAAGTAGAGCCGGACAGTCGTGTTGTAATGTTCAGTGGTCAGCGTGTGGGGGAACCTGCCGAACCCTTCCCGACCGTTGCCATGGCAACCGCGTCAGCACACGCGCCACCGCAAACGGATATGATCAACAGCAATGCATGCACCGCTTTATCTGCAGCAGCCGCAGAGTATCAGCCACGTAGTTCAGTGCTGCCAGCGTCATTTGCAACTATGACCACGGGCAGCAACGCTCCCGCTATAAATCAGGAACAAGGCTCTGCCTTCCTGATCCACGATCCTGCTGATCAAACACATAGTATGATGTATGCAACGTATGGCAACAATAGTGCTAGGCCGCAGCAGGCATACATGTACCAACAACAGCAACCGCAGTGGAGTGCGAGCAATAGTGCAGTCGTGTACAACTCACCTGTGTCTACTGGACCGTCGCACACCATCTCTGCCGGAGCGTCACAGTACGGTGTGAGACCCAGCGCTGGCATGCAAGCACCCCAGACCGCAGTATTCGCCCCAGTTCCGACATATGTCGGAGGCACCGCAGCTCGACCTGCGCCACGGACTGCTCCAGCGGCAGCTGCACAGATCAACATCGCCAGCAAGTTGAAGCGGATCGAAATTGCCGTGTTCACCGGAGAGAAGCGAAAATACGAGCGCTGGAAATCCGCTTTCAGCGTTTGTGTGGACCAGCAGCCGCTCTCCGCTGAATTCAAACTGCTGCAGCTCCGACAGTACGTGGCGGGTGAGGCGCTGGATGCCATCGAGAGTCTTGGCTACTCGGCAGCAGCATACGATGCTGCTCTGCGGCGGCTGGAGCGACGCTTCGGTGGGAGTCGCCGGCGCCTTGCGGTTAGGATGGAAGAGCTGGAACGATCTCCACCTATTCGAGCCGGTAGAGCCCAGGACCTGGAGCGCTTTACCGATGTGCTCGACATGGCAGTGGTGACGTTAAAGGATGCCGGTATGCACACCGAGCTAGGTGCCGGCATTCTCTACCAGCGGATCCAGCAGAAGCTGCCGGTGAACTTGTTGGCCCAGTATCGCCGCTGGATAGTACACCACCAAAAGGACGAATCGGTCGAGGTGCTGCTGGAGTGGCTGAATGCCGAGGCAGAAGTTCTTGCTGCCGCCACGGAAACTATCGAAGGCATCAGCCAGCAGCATCACATCAGAAGCCAATTGTCAGCCAGCGGGACAAGTCGAAATCAGCCGACTCGGACGGCAACTGCTCACGACGCTGTGCAACCGCGCACGACCACGTTCGTGACAGCTACAAACACCGCTGGCAACGTGCCGACCGCAAGGTCCACATGCCAATGCTGCAATGGTGGCGCGCACCCGATCTGGCGCTGCCCAGAGTTTGAGAAACAAACTGTAAGCCAGCGCTGGGCAGCAGCGAAGCGAAGCAAGTCATGCTATAGATGCCTTGCGACTGGGCACAGCGGCAAGGACTGCCCACGGGACCGGCAGTGCGGTATCAACGGGTGCACGCAGCATCACCATCGCCTGCTGCACAGTGAGCCCCGTCAACCGCCTCCAGCGTCGTCAACCCACGCCTCCGGAGAGACTGGAGCCATGCAGCCGGAGAACTTCAGTGCTGTCTCCCTCGGAAACAGCACGAAGGGAGAGGAGAATAGAGTACGGACGGTGACGTCGATTCGGACAGTTCCCGTTCAGCTATCCAACGGCAAGCGGTCGCTAACTGTTAACGCGCTGCTGGACGACGCCAGCACGCGCTCGTACATAGCGAGCAATGTTACGGCAGAACTCGGCCTGGTTGGATCAAGTATGTCGCTGACCATCAGCAAGCTGAATGGACAGCAAGAGACCATTCACACTGTCCCAGTATCGTGCACTCTGCGAAGTGTGGACGGAGCCACGTCGACGACTCTCCATGCGTGCACAATCGAGCAGCCAACAGGCAACATGGAAGTTGTAGACTGGCACCACCTGGGAAAGCAGTACGCACATCTAGCCAACGTTGAGTTTCCGCCGCTACCGTCGAAACGCCACATTGACGTGCTTATCGGTGCCGACTATCCGGAGCTTCACATGGCGTATGAAGAGCGCTCGGGTAACAGCCATGAGCCCGTGGCGCGTCGGACGGCATTAGGTTGGACCTGCATCGGCCAAGTACAACCAGCACACCCAGCGGCGAGCTGCTGCTTCACAATGTTCAGCGACGGTGACCTACAGAGCAGCTTGAAGCGCCTGTGGGAAATCGAAGAAGTGAACAGCAGCACTACGAAATTCATGTCACGCGACGACAAGGCGGCAGAGCAGAAAGTTGCAGCGTCGTTGAAGGTGACGGACGGCCGCTACTGCGTTGGCATACCCTGGAAATCCGAACGTCCAGTCATGCCTGAAAGCCGAGCGAAGGCACTCGGCCGTCTGCACAGCTTGGAGAAGCGGCTGCGACGTGACTCAGCAGCAGCAACAGCGTACAGCGATGTCATCCGCAAGTACCTAGCCAACGGGTACATTCGACGAGTGCCTGACAACGAGTGTGGAGGTTCTGTAAACGAATGGTACCTTCCACACTTCGCCATCATCCGTGAAGATAAGGCCACCACGAAGACACGTGTGGTTTTCGACGCAGCTGGCATCAGCAATGGTGTAGCGCTGAACGATGTTATCAGTGCTGGTCCCAAGCTGCAGCAATCGCTACCGAAGGTACTCCTGCGCTTCCGGCAGAACAAGGTCGCCATCATCTGCGACATCCAGGAGATGTATCTCCAGGTATCCCTGGCTCCGGAGGACAGGCCCTTCCATCGCTTTCTTTGGCGGGATAACGAGCAGGAACCGGCCACATACGAGTTCAATCGAGTGGTCTTCGGTGTGAACGCGTCGCCTTTCCTAGCGCAGTACGCGGCTAGACACAATGCTCATCAGCACGCCGACACCTATCCTCGTGCAGCGGAAACGGTCCTTGAGTCAACGTACATGGATGACTCCATGGACTCTGTTCGAAGCGATGAGGAAGGCGTTGAGCTCGTAAGGCAGCTGTCGGCGTTGTGGCACAAAGCCAGTATGCACCCGCGAAAATGGCTGAGCAACTCCACGGCGGTGTTGCAGACCATCCCGGAGGAGGATCGCGCTGAGGAGATCAACCTCACGAAGGGAGAGCTGCCGAATGTCAAGACACTGGGAGTCCTCTGGCTTGCCAAGGAGGACCAGTTCACGTTCCAGCTGCAGCTGTCGGAGATCGGCTCAAATCCTACGAAGCGCGCATTTCTCAGTGCAACAGCAAGTTTGTTTGATCCACTTGGACTCCTCGCACCGTACCTCGTGCAAGCAAAGGTCCTGCTGCAAGAGATGTGGCTTTGTGGAGCAGCATGGGATGAGCAACTGCCCCCAGCAATCGTCAAGAAGGTTCTCGGCTGGCTTGAGCAGGTGACGGAGCTATCAACAGTACGTGTACCACGCTGCCTGACGGCCACGGGACGCACAGCAATCAGCAGCCAGCTTCACGTGTTCTCAGATGCGTCCGAGGTCGCATACGGAGCAGTCGCGTATCTGGTCAGTCACTATGACACTGGAGAACCGACAGCACGGTTCGTCGCAAGCAAGGTCCGTGTGGCACCAGTGACTGCTGTCAGCGTTCCGCGGCTTGAGCTAATGGCGGCGACAACCGGAGCAACGCTCGCCACATCATCCGCCGAGTCACTGAACCTCGACCCCCGAGCAACGACGCTATGGTCGGACAGCAGCAACGTTCTGCACTGGATCACCAACTACAGCCGCACCTTCAAGCAGTTTGTGGCTAGTCGAGTGGGCGAGATTCAACGGCAAACCAATCCTACCCAGTGGCGGTACGTGCCCACCGCGCTCAATCCAGCCGACCTGGTCTCTCGAGGAATGTCAGTGCAAGAGTTGGCGGGAAGCAGTTTATGGTGGAACGGTCCCGGCTTCTTGGGTGCCGCTGAAAGTGAATGGCCTGTTCAGCCAGAATTGAAGCCCCGTCCGTCAACTCTGGAGTTAAAGAAAGACAATCAACCGACGGACGAGTCCATCGAGCTGACTGCGGTGACCGTCGACCAATGCCACAGCGAGCTGAATCGTCTAGAGCCAAGCCGCTACTCCGACTGGGTACGAATGTGCCGTGTTCATGCTTGGTGTGTGCGATTCGCTACGAATTGCTCAGTACCACCCGCACAACGAGAGTTTGACGAATTATCGCCACCAGCGATCCGAGACTCTGAGGAGTTCTTCATCAAGCGAGCGCAGCAACAGTCGCTACCAGAGTATGCTGCAGTTAAGGCAGGCAAGCCGATCCCTGCAACCAGCAAGCTGGTCTCGCTCAAGCCAATGATTGACGACGCTGGCCTTCTACGCGTCGGAGGTCGACTACAGCATGCAGATTTCTTGACTGCAGAACAACGCAATCCGATCGTCCTACCACGAGGGGATCATGTGACACAGCTGATTGTCAAGGCATGTCACGAACGAGGATATCACGCGTTCGGTGTCAGCCATACGCTAGCTGAACTCTCGTCGCGCTACTGGATCGTCGCTGGCCGCGAAGAGGTGCGAGCTTGGGAAGCCAAGTGTGCGAGGTGCGCCCGGAACCGTACGAAGCCGGCAATGCAGGTGATGGCGCCACTACCTAAGGTCCGAGTCAGCCTGCCGCTACGCGCATTCGGCCGAGTCTCCGTAGACTACGCTGGACCGTTTATGACGAAGCAGGGTCGCGGCAAGACACAACACAAGCGGTACCTGTGCTTGTTCACCTGCTTGCAGACGAGAGCAGTGCATCTCGAGCTGTCATACGCGTTGACAACGGACTCGTTCCTGCAGGCGTACGTACGCTTCACCAATCGACGGGGAGTACCGATCGACGTCATCTCCGACAATGGCACGAATTTCGTCGGCGCCACCAATGAGCTTGCTCAGCTAGTCAAGCAGCTTGATGCAGAGGCGATTCAGCGGCAGACAGCGGATCAGCAGACTAGCTGGCGTTTCAACCCTCCAGCAGCACCACATTTCGGCGGAGTGCATGAGGCGTTAGTGAAATCGGCAAAGCGTGCTATCTCGGCGATTCTGAAGAACGCGGAGGTCACAGACGAGGAGCTATTGTCTGCTATCGTCGGCGCGGAGGCGCTCATGAACTCACGGCCACTGTCCTACATGTCGGCAGATGGTCGTGACCCAACTCCGCTAACGCCCAATCATTTCATGTATGGCCAAATCGGTACTCGGTTCGCACCTGCAGGAGTGGACGAGAGCGAGTTCAACCCTCGGCAACGCTGGCGTGTAGTGCAAGAACTCGTGCTGCACTTTTGGCGGAGATGGATGCAGGAAGTCGTGCCAGAGCTGAACCGGCGACTCAAGTGGAGGACGGCCGAGACAGACCTCAAGGTCGACGACATCGTTCTAGTGACATCCCAAGACAACCCACGGGGCACTTGGCCAATGGGTCGCGTTACCGAAGTGCACCCTGGTCCAGACGGACACGTGCGAGTTGTGAAGGTCAAGGTGGGCGACAAGACCTACACCCGCCCAATCGTGCGTCTTTGTAAGCTGTTCTGTGAGTAGCTCCTTGTTTGCCTATTTCAGAACAATAATCAATTTCGAATTTTTTGGTCACTGTGAATTTCGGCACAGTGAGAAGGGAGAGAAATGTTTAGAAGAGTATCTCTTTGTCGTTGTTACTATAATCGAGTGGCACATTCGCACTACAATTCTACGAGTGCTAGTTTGAAATTACGTTATGAATTTGAGCAATTGTTACGTTGTACAGCAGGTACGAACAATTAATATTTACATACTCACCGGTTTTCGTTTCGGAGTCCAGCGCTGTGACTCAGCTAATTTCTATTTCGTTTGCCTTGTATTGTCTGACTAGGGGCGCTGTCACCCCGTCGGGTGCAAGCACCCTTGGACAGAAGCACTTCACGACACAAGTGTTCATTTTCGTTTTTCCTCTTCTGCTTCTTCACAGTTTGAATGTGTGCCTTTTTCGTACTCTGCTCTCGATCGAACCATGCGCGGGTCGATCTCCATAATTATTTTATCTTCCGTTGCCATGGCTGGCATTAGTACGCGTTCTGTACTCACTCGCTGCTTGGCACGCTTGCAGCGCGTCTTTTTTCTGTTGCAACCCAGTGCCTGCGTGCACGGTACGGGATTTGCGATGCCACATCAGCGTTGGTGTGTCGTTGTGCTTCGTTGTTGTTTTGTTCTTTGCTGAGTGCGGTCGTTAAAACTGAGCAAGAACGGGTCGTTGACAAGGCGTGATTTCGATGTGCATGCCCTCCTGTCAACTCCAAACTAACGTGTGTGTAATTATGTACGTGTGTGTGTATGTGTGTGCGTGCATGTGCATGCGTGTGTGTGCATGTACGTGTGTGTGTGCTTCTATGCATGTTTGCACATGCGTGAAAGAGTGTGTGTATGGGGATGGATGTGGGTGTGTGAGTGCCGAGTCATTTCTTGAATTCTTTCTTTCATTTTGCTTCCACAAACGTTCAACAGCTGAAGATTACTCATAGATCTCTGCTGTTCAAATCTTGTCTTCTCTTGTCTTCTCTTGTCCTGTGCTGTACAGAAGTGGAAGCAGGGGATCCATTGACCTCTTTTCTGCCACTGTTGCAGCTTCTCTACGCTCATTTGAGTCCGTGGAGAAACGTGTAGAAAGTGCTCCACAACCAGTTTTCATTTGTCCTACCATATTACCTGATCGTCTTCCAGATTTAGAATCTCTACAGTTAGGACCAACCGGAAACTCTGCCATTGCAAAACGGCGCCTGTCCAGGGTTTCCTCTCCATGCTCAGAGTCTGAGTGATGATGCATTGGCTCCAGGCATTAATTTTGTGAAGTGTCTTCGGCATTAGCTTGACTGTACAGCTAGTCTCTTTTGGGTAATTGTCTGCATTTCATGTTGATTTCTCTGCTCCTATCCTAGAGTTCATGTACTTTGCAATACGCGGAGTCATGCTAGCAAATGGCCACTGTCAGCGTGCCATAGCTCCTGGAGGACAGGGAGGGTAGTTGCCAGTGAGTGCCACAGAGTGCACGCTGTTTATCACTAGACAATGCATGTGAATGGTTTTAGTATCCCTGTCATTCTCGAACACTCTGCTCACAGAGGAACAATATTATTGAGCTTGAGAAAATTCAAATTTGTTCCACGCAATAGTAATCGTCTTCTGGAAATCACTCTCCGTTTACTTATCATTCCGTTACTAATGTTATTGCCTATCGGACCTGCCTATTGCATTTTCTCTTGTAAGTTTTAGTTATGGCTTGAAAGTCATGAAGTCAAGTACGGCTGCTGGTCTTAATTTATGAGGGTGGGTGAATGACGACCAGCTGGAGGAAACAGATCGAACTGCCCGCACCATGGCACAGTTTCACGGGCGTCTGTTATCCAGCCGTGTATGCCCAATGATTCGGTCTAATTCTCTATACCAAGAGTGCATAAACAAGAGTATGCAACTGTGGTTATGGGTCAGTGCGCAGCACGCTGCCTTCATTACGTAACTTGCCTTCATCACGCTCTGAAAGCATGCATTCAAACTCACAATTTCTCGTACGAGCCCATCCGTTTTTGCTCGATTCGTTCCAGTACCTACGCGATCTCTAAATTCTGGCGCTTGAACTCCAGTTCCATACGAAAGTTCATTTCAAACCAGAGGGAAGGTGCGGTGTTTGATTTTCTGCAGTGCGCGCAGAGCCGCGGACTGCAGCTGCATGATGTAATGAAGGCAGTGCGCCGCGCACCTGGCCCATAGAAAAGAGATCACAGTTGCATACTCTTGTCTATACTCATACAGTCATGTAGATGTTGTTATCTGCACCTGTTCACTTGTGACATGTGCTTGGAAATACGCACATGAACTTCATAGTCCCATGGCAATCTTGATTTTATTCACACCAGTGCACCCCGACCAAACACATCGTAAATCACTCGTGCGAGGCCGAGGAGCATTGTATCAAGTCTGGGCGATTCCTTCTTTCCCGGTTGGGAGGAGTCCGTTTTTGTCTGTGGCCTGTTGGTCTAGGGGTATGATTCTCGCTTTGGGTGCGAGAGGTCCCGGGTTCAAATCCCGGACAGGCCCGAGATTTTTTTTAAACAAGTACACGACACAACTCATTCTCAATAATTTGGTAAATTTTTGATATGTATTTTATTTCGTAGGGCTAGTTTCAAAAAGTAAACTGAAGACACACTGAACGCAAGCACACACGAAAAACTAAACACGTTCAAAGAAACATGAAATTCAGCGCACGCGCACAGCGCATGAAGTACCTATATTTTAGCAATTTATTATGATGTCTAAAGTGAGTGATAGTTGTCGAGTCGCTTTAAAGCACACGCCCAGCTTCAAAGAAAAACACTGCCATGCTGTTTTCATTTTCATTGAAAAAGAATCCATGAAAAAAAGAATATGATAATGCAAAAATGATTTAAAAAGGAGACCAAGGAGAATGGCCAGCATCCAACCAACTTGTGTACGCACATAATTATACTGTGTACGACGTGTGCGTGTGTAGTAGCAGCTTTGCAGTACACGCTAAGAGCATGCATAGTCAAGTCTGCTGCTGCTGCTGCTGATATCTAGTGTCATGACAGTTTCTGTATGGAGGAAGAACTACTCACAGAGAGAAAATGCCACTTGAATAAAATTGGAAATATAAGTTGAAAAAGAGGCCGCCGTTCGGAGAGACTGAAGGCTGACCATGTAACATACCGGCTGTCACAAGTAAAACAATTGAAAGGCACATGGACAAGTGAAAGACAAGTTAGACAAGAAAAAACGGAGACTGAAGTGTGAATAGCAAGACTCGACAATGCTCGCACACTCACTACAAATAATTATGGTAAAACAATCGGCTTGATTCGGGTTGAATAAAGAAAATATGGAACAAATGAAGGGCAAGTGAAGGGCACAGATGTAAGTGCTAAAACTTAAAGTACAAAACAAATGCATGCATATAGGTAACACACCTGAGTAATCGTTTCCGGCCTCATCAACGCTGTTGCTGCTGCTGCTGCTGCTGCTGCTGCGAGAGGAAAAGCTCACAGAGACGTGTTATTTGCGGCTGATTTCTCTCCTTGGCCACCATGGAGATAGTTCTGACCAAGTCATGTCGTTTGACCTTGACTGCAATCAAGTACGCATTCTTTAGCTTGCCACAGTCAATCAGGGCTGACACCTGGCAAACACAGCACGTACATTTACAGACATACAGACATATTCGTACAGGATTATTAGCACACACATCTACACACACACACAGGTTGACCTGTACCATAGCACCTCAAACAGGTTCATCTTCTATTGCAGCTTTGTGAGAACCCCCGCACTACATTGTAGTTCAGCATGACCAACAGTGCACACTGTAATACTGCCAACAGTGCTCACTGCAATACTGACAACAGTGCTCAC
The DNA here is from genome assembly GCF_964019385.1 of Sycon ciliatum. Classification (NCBI taxonomy): domain Eukaryota; kingdom Metazoa; phylum Porifera; class Calcarea; order Leucosolenida; family Sycettidae; genus Sycon; species Sycon ciliatum. Next base: position 88,200,825 of record NC_088643.1, read on the forward strand.
TGCAATACTGACAACAGTGCTCACTGCAATACTGACAACAGTGCTCACTGCAATACTGCCAACAGTGCTCACTGCAATACTGACAACAGTGCTCACTGCAATACTGCCAACAGTGCTCACTGCAATACTGACAACAGTGCTCACTGCAATACTGACAACAGTGCTCACTGCAATACTGCCAACAGTGCTCACTGCAATACTGACAACAGTGCTCACTGCAATACTGACAACAGTGCTCACTGCAATACTGACAACAGTGCTCACTGTAATACTGACAACAGTGCTCACTGCAATACTGACAACAGTGCTCACTGCAATACTGACAACAGTGCTCACTGCAATACTGACAACACTGCTCACTGCAATACTGACAACAGTGCTCACTGTAATACTGACAACAGTGCTCACTGCAATACTGACAACAGTGCTCACTGCAATACTGACAACAGTGCTCACTGCAATACTGCCAACAGTGCTCACTGCAATACTGACAACAGTGCTCACTGCAATACTGACAACAGTGCTCACTGCAATACTGACAACAGTGCTCACTGTAATACTGACAACAGTGCTCACTGCAATACTGACAACAGTGCTCACTGCAATACTGACAACAGTGCTCACTGCAATACTGACAACAGTGCTCACTGCAATACTGACAACAGTGCTCACTGCAATACTGACAACAGTGCTCACTGCAATACTGCCAACAGTGCTCACTGCAATACTGACAACAGTGCTCACTGCAATACTGCCAACAGTGCTCACTGCAATACTGACAACAGTGCTCACTGCAATACTGACAACAGTGCTCACTGCAATACTGCCAACAGTGCTCACTGCAATACTGACAACAGTGCTCACTGCAATACTGACAACAGTGCTCACTGCAATACTGACAACAGTGCTCACTGCAATACTGACAACAGTGCTCACTGCAATACTGACAACAGTGCTCACTGCAATACTGACAACAGTGCTCACTGCAATACTGACAACAGTGCTCACTGCAATACTGACAACAGTGCTCACTGTAATACTGACAACAGTGCTCACTGCAATACTGACAACAGTGCTCACTGCAATACTGACAACAGTGCTCACTGCAATACTGACAACAGTGCTCACTGCAATACTGCCAACAGTGCTCACTGCAATACTGACAACAGTGCTCACTGCAATACTGACAACAGTGCTCACTGCAATACTGACAACAGTGCTCACTGAAATACTGACAACAGTGCTCACTGCAATACTGACAACAGTGCTCACTGCAATACTGACAACAGTGCTCACTGTAATACTGACAACAGTGCTCACTGCAATACTGCCAACAGTGCTCACTGAAATACTGACAACAGTGCTCACTGCAATACTGACAACAGTGCTCACTGTAATACTGACAACAGTGCTCACTGTAATACTGACAACAGTGCTCACTGCAATACTGACAACAGTGCTCACTGCAATACTGCCAACAGTGCTCACTGTAATACTGACAACAGTGCTCACTGCAATACTGACAACAGTGCTCACTGCAATACTGACAACAGTGCTCACTGTAATACTGACAACAGTGCTCACTGCAATACTGACAACAGTGCTCACTGCAATACTGACAACAGTGCTCACTGCAATACTGCCAACAGTGCTCACTGTAATACTGACAACAGTGCTCACTGCAATACTGACAACAGTGCTCACTGCAATACTGACAACAGTGCTCACTGCAATACTGCCAACAGTGCTCACTGCAATACTGACAACAGTGCTCACTGTAATACTGACAACAGTGCTCACTGCAATACTGACAACACTGCTCACTGCAATACTGCCAACAGTGCTCACTGCAATACTGACAACAGTGCTCACTGCAATACTGACAACAGTGCTCACTGCAATACTGACAACAGTGCTCACTGCAATACTGACAACAGTGCTCACTGAAATACTGACAACAGTGCTCACTGCAATACTGCCAACAGTGCTCACTGCAATACTGACAACAGTGCTCACTGCAATACTGCCAACAGTGCTCACTGCAATACTGACAACAGTGCTCACTGCAATACTGCCAACAGTGCTCACTGTAATACTGACAACAGTGCTCACTGCAATACTGACAACAGTGCTCACTGCAATACTGCCAACAGTGCTCACTGCAATACTGACAACAGTGCTCACTGTAATACTGACAACAGTGCTCACTGCAATACTGCCAACAGTGCTCACTGCAATACTGACAACAGTGCTCACTGCAATACTGACAACAGTGCTCACTGCAATACTGACAACAGTGCTCACTGCAATACTGCCAACAGTGCTCACTGCAATACTGACAACAGTGCTCACTGTAATACTGACAACAGTGCTCACTGCAATACTGACAACAGTGCTCACTGTAATACTGACAACAGTGCTCACTGCAATACTGACAACAGTGCTCACTGCAATACTGACAACAGTGCTCACTGCAATACTGACAACAGTGCTCACTGTAATACTGACAACAGTGCTCACTGCAATACTGACAACAGTGCTCACTGCAACACTGACAACAGTGCTCACTGCAATACTGACAACACTGCTCACTGCAATACTGACAACAGTGCTCACTGTAATACTGACAACAGTGCTCACTGCAATACTGACAACAGTGCTCACTGAAATACTGACAACAGTGCTCACTGCAATACTGACAACAGTGCTCACTGCAATACTGACAACAGTGCTCACTGTAATACTGACAACAGTGCTCACTGCAATACTGCCAACAGTGCTCACTGCAATACTGACAACAGTGCTCACTGCAATACTGACAACAGTGCTCACTGTAATACTGACAACAGTGCTCACTGCAATACTGCCAACAGTGCTCACTGCAATACTGACAACAGTGCTCACTGTAATACTGACAACAGTGCTCACTGCAATACTGACAACAGTGCTCACTGCAATACTGACAACAGTGCTCACTGTAATACTGCCAACAGTGCTCACTGCAATACTGACAACAGTGCTCACTGCAATACTGACAACAGTGCTCACTGCAATACTGACAACAGTGCTCACTGAAATACTGACAACAGTGCTCACTGCAATACTGACAACAGTGCTCACTGCAATACTGACAACAGTGCTCACTGTAATACTGACAACAGTGCTCACTGCAATACTGCCAACAGTGCTCACTGAAATACTGACAACAGTGCTCACTGCAATACTGACAACAGTGCTCACTGTAATACTGACAACAGTGCTCACTGTAATACTGACAACAGTGCTCACTGCAATACTGACAACAGTGCTCACTGCAATACTGCCAACAGTGCTCACTGTAATACTGACAACAGTGCTCACTGCAATACTGCCAACAGTGCTCACTGCAATACTGACAACAGTGCTCACTGCAATACTGACAACACTGCTCACTGTAATACTGCCAACAGTGCTCACTGTAATACTGACAACAGTGCTCACTGCAATACTGACAACAGTGCTCACTGTAATACTGACAACAGTGCTCACTGCAATACTGACAACAGTGCTCACTGCAATACTGACAACAGTGCTCACTGTAATACTGACAACACACATGTTGTACTACAGCACACTTGGCACAGGGACACATCAATAGTCACCCAGCTGTAGACCAATTCAACACTTGCAACACATCATGTCGGTATAGTGATAACCCACCTTGCTGTCACTGCTCTGCAGCATTCCAATCAGTTTGTCAGTCTGCTTGCTCTCGGATGAATCCTTGGCCGATATGCTGACGGCTGAAAGGATGACATCATCACGAGCACGGCCCGACGTCATACCCATACTCTGCATGCAGCGGAACAGAGAGTCCAGCTTCCTCCAGTCATGTTGCGATGATATGCGTCGGGCAATCAATGATAAGATGCGGTTGTTGTTCAAACGGAAATCCTGCAGGAACAACCACGTAGATATGCAAAACAAGCTAAAAAATACAGCTATCACATGGCCACCAATGTGAGACTACAACCAGTCAACAGACAATGACTGTACATGTATACAGTATAGGGCGAGAAGAAAACGCAGTGATCTGTCCAATTGCCCAATAACAACCAAACGACGCAAGTAATAATACTGACACCAAATCAATACCAGTGCCAGTGCATGTCTTCAATCAATACCAGGTCACTGTCTGGACAGAGGGCACAGTACAGTACATACCTGTACAAGCTTTTGTGCAAGCTTGAAGCCGTCGTCAACATTGGGATCCAGAACAACAACCTAGTTGAAGAGAGATGAAGAAAGCAATCAGTACAGTATACCACCACCACGGCTAAGACATGAAAAACACTGAGAAGAAATCCAGCTGCAAGAAGTTTGAAAGTGACTCCATACACCAACAACACACGGTAAATTAATGCCCCAAAACTATAAAGGAGAATAGCTCAGGGTACTGGAAAGATACTGGTGGGTGTGGATGACGTCATGCAATAAGGATTATGTCGTGCAATGATGTCACTGTCAATATCATTGTTTTCTTACCTGAGCAGCAAGCTCTTCCCGGACTGAGCTACGATTGAAGAGGGTAGGCAGGGGGCGAGCAGCTGCACCGCTGTTGCTGCTGCTTGACCCACCGGATGTTGACTGCAGGCCATGAAGAAACTCTGTCACCTCGACCTGTAACTTGATGGTATTCATGTGTCGAGTGATATCAGCAGGTTGCATGGTCTTGCGAGACTGCACTTGCTGCTGCTGCTGCTGTTGTTGATGTTGTTGTTGTTGTGAGCTTGCTGTAGTGTGATCAACGGAGCTACTATCACTGGCTGACACCATGTCATAGATACTAGTGCGTGCTGACGTCTCAAAGATGCTATTGGACCTGGATGCAGCATCAGCAGCAGCGCCGCCGTCATACATACTGGATATACTGGGTCTACCTGATACACTGCTGTAGACACTGGCTGATCTGCCTGCCGCTGCGCCGCCACCACCACCACCACCACCACCACCACCACCACCGGCTGATGACTTGTCCACGGAGGGTTTGGAATCCTGGCTCGGCAAGCCACTACCAACCATTTGCCAGCCACTGGTTGCCACCGTGACCGACTCAGTCCAGTTGCCATGATCAATAGCGGAGCGGAAATGTTCTCGGGCACGGTGTAACCAGGGCAGACGAGCGTGCAGCTCTGCGTACGTTGTCGCCGGCTTGCCAATCTGACCGGAGAAGAACTTGATACCAGTCATGGCGGCACGCACGTAGTCCTGCATGCACAAAACACCCGTGCACATGTGCATATCAACACACTGCTAAACTGAACTGCTCATGTAGCAACAGCCTGGGATATAACGAAAGATTGAGCTGACTAATCACCAATGCTCCCCCCCCCCCCCCCACCTTCTACAAAAAAGAAAACATGAATGTGAGTACACGGCGCAAGAAAAAAAATTGACAGCATTGAGATATCCATCCCAGAATGCAACCGCAGTGGCTCCCAAGTCTAGTGAAGCTTCGCACTAGTGTTTTATACTGGTGTGCGCCTCTAGATTGTATTTCTAAATCAGTGTGACAAGCATGCACGTACCCGTCACCCCCCCTCCCCCCCTCCCACACACACAAATTACACTCAAATCGTAGAGAGAACACAACCTTGCCAAGCAGCAGTACAGTTCAATGGGCAGCAAGAGCACAGAGCAATACGTACGCGCATGAATATCTGTAGGTTATACAGTGACGTGTGTAGGTGTTTTGATGCAAAGTAGCGACACAGTGCCATCAAATACGTATCCCACTGGTTCAAACTAGTATCCAGGGACAGCATCTGGTCCAGGAGATCACGCAAAGAGCCACGGCGAAGGCATGGCTCAGCCAGACCCTCAAGGAAAGTCTCCTCGTTGACATTCTGAATAAGCACAACAGCAGCAGCAGCAACAGCAGCAGCAAATCAATCACCTGAGCACTAGCAGCCTGGGCACAGCAAGATCAGTGTTGCTAGCATGCTGCAAACAACCTACATTGTATTGTTGAACACAGGGACATAGCAGGGAAACCAAAGCTGTTACTCGGAATTTCACGCGTTGGCAATCATCAGACAGCACTCTCTGCAGCTAGGTGCAAAGATCACTGTCCCAAGAGCTGCCGCCGCAGCTCACTGTGAGTGTACTATTGAACACTAAGGGCTAGTAAGGCTGCAGCTACACTTGCTATTAGAACGCTGTGAACGCAACTGGATTGAATACGTCATCAACGAAACAGGTGCAGAACGCCAAGCGCAAAATGCACAGCATTTCTTTTCAGCTACCTCATGGCCCTGTAGAAAGCAACCTTTCTGCGTTCCATTTTCATTTTTTTGTTCGTTCAGTTGTTTGCAGTTGGACTCTTTCGGTACAAAACAGCTTCCTTGTCAGCTTGTAGTGTATTCAGTGGTAGCGTTGTGATAGAGACAAGACGTAAGAAAAAGCCGAAAAATTGATGAAGAGTGGTGGTTGGAATCATGCACTTCCAGTGTAGCTTGCAAACACAAACTAGATTCACACGTAGGGTAGTTTCAGTCTAACGTCATCTACTCTGCAATAAAGAGCGCGCAATTGTGAAAAATGCGTTACATGTAGACACCTAAATCAAACTTCATACACCAAACATACATACATACATACATACACCAAACATACATGCACGCACACGTGCCACGAAGTGTTGATTTCTCCTCTGAAAAAAAAGGAGAAAAAGTC